>NW_004443958.1:45556-73358 GCF_000243295.1 Trichechus manatus latirostris
ACTGTGTCAATCCATCTCATTGAGGGTCTTCCTCTTTTTTGCTGACCCTCTACTTTACCAAGCATGATGTCTTTCTCCAGGGACTGGTCCCTCCTAATAACATGTCCAAAGTATGTGAGATGAAGATCTCACCATCTTTGCTTCTAAGGAGCATTCTGGCTGTACTTTTTTTCCAAGACAGATTTGTTTGTTCTTCTGGCAGTCCATGGTATATTCAATATTCTTCACCAACACCATAACTCAAAAGCATCAAATCTTCTTCAGTCTTACTTATTCATTGTCCAGCTTTCACATGCATGTGAGGTGATTGAAAATACCATGGCTTCGGTCAGGAGCACTTTAGTCCTCAAAAGTGATACCTTTGCTTTTTAACACTTTAAAGAGGTCTTTACCAGCAGATTTGCCCAATAGGATGCATAGTCTGATTTCTTGACTGCTGTTTCTAGGGCGATGATTGTGGATCCAAGTAAAATGAAATCCTTGAAAACTTCAATCTTTTCTCTATTTATCATGATGTTGCTTGTTAGTCTAGTTGTGAGGATTTTTGTTCTATGTTGAGGTGTAATCCATACTGAAGGCTATAGTCTTTGATCTTCATCAGTAAGTGCTTCAAATCCACTTTTAGCAAGCAAGTTTGTGTTATCTGTATATCGCAGGTTGTTAATGAGTCTTCCTCCAATCCTAATGCTTCTGCACATGGTCCATTCTTGGATTATTTGTTCATCATACAGATTGAATAAGTATGTTGAAAGGATATACCCCTGATGCACACCTTTCCTGATTTTAAACCACATAGTATCCCCTTTTTCTATTGGAACAACTTCCTCTTAGTCTATGTACAGATTCCTCATGAGCGTAACTGGGTGTTCTGGAATTCCCATTCTTTGCAATGTTTCCATAATTTGTTATGATCCACACAGTCAAATGTCTTTGCATAGGTATTAAAACGCAGGTGAATATCTTTCTGGTAGTCTCTGCTTTTAGCCAAGATCCATCTGACATCAGCAATGCTATTCATTGTTCCATGTCTGCTTCTGAATCTGGCTTGAATTCCCTAAAGATTACAGCCTTGGAAACCCTACACAACACTTCTACTCTGTCCTGTAGTGTCACTGTGAGTAGGAATCTACTTGACAGTAACAGTATTCTTAAAATTAATTTCCTCAAATAACATTAATAATCAAAACACATGCACACACACTTACACATACATTTCTAAAAATGAAATTCCTGCATTTTTAACTATGCTTATCTTTTCAAACCATGTACTTAAAAGATAGTGTTTTTTCCAACGGAGAACAGATATGCATCTCTTCATGGTTTCAGTTAGTTATGTCATCGTCTTGCAAATTCATGAAATATACATTTTCTGATAAAATAAAACAGAGTACCTCTTTCCATGTTAAATGCTGAAATTTTTTCTTGGTTTATTGTGGTGAATGGGTAAATAGTACTGGATGGCAAAAGTACCTGCTGTTTCTAGTCACAGAGATCAAAGGCAAATGGGAACAGTGGGAGCTGAGGCCACCAGAGTTGCTTCTTTAGTCTTTTTGAACGTGAGTTCTGTTACTGCTGCCATACTCTTTATATGCCTGAACAAAATCATCAAAGCTATCCTCAGATCCTGACCCTTAGGATAATTTCCTGAAATATTTGTAGACAAAGGTACTCAGTTATAAATTGGGTGTTCATTGTTTCTGAATAGTTTCTCTGCAGAGTTTTAACTTCTATTGCATTAGTAAAAGTAATACACTTCAGAAGAGAATCTTTACATATATCTGATTACAAATTCACACACACATACACAAATCAACACTGCCAATAGTTAATGACCTCCTGTCCTCCATTTATTGATTATATTTCCTAATTTATTTTCTCTTTTCAGTATCCTCCAGCTAAATTTACCTTTCCTCACCTCAGAATTATTTTTTGTTCAATAGCTGACCTTGCTATTATTTCTTGCAGGCATGGAGATTTTTCACCATCTCCATGGATTGAAATACATAATTTTGTGTGTGTGTGTGGGAAGGGTAGAACTCTCAAGTATTTTTATTCTTATAAATTCTCAATGTTTTGCAGTCAGAATTTTTTTCTTCCACTACCAGTAAATACAGTATGACCCCTTTTAGCATGCAAGAAAAAAAATATATTGCTTTTACATAATTTGGCCAAATGCTATCAAATGGCAGTTAAATGCATTTTATTAGTGGATTGGATTCAGCAAAAAGGGGAGATTAAGTTTTTCTTTCCTTTGCATATGAATGAAAAAACAAACAAACAAACAAATCCACCCTGCAAAATACGTAGTTAGAATCCTGTTTTTTGATCATTGTTTCAAAGATATTCAAGCAAGTTGGCCAAAATATCAGAAAAAATTTGGACACTGAAAGCTGGATATACATGACTATGCAGCTTTTGCAGTCACTTATTCTTTTCTTGATTCTTTGCAACACCAGCTCCTCTCATCTTCCTAGTAAAAACTTGACTGAAACCGGTCAGAAAGGCCTTCCTTAGAAAAACAATACAAAGTAGCTCTGTTGTGGCCTTTCTTAATCTTGAATACATATTATGTATTCCCTTTATAGTATTTGGAAGCCCTGGTTGCCTAGGGGTTAAGAGTTACAGCTGCTAACCAAAAGGTTGGCAGTTCGAATTCACCAGATGATCCTTGGAAACCCTATGGGGCAGTTCTACTCTGTCTATAGGGTTGCTATGAGTTGAAATTGACTTGATGGCAACGGGTTTGGTTTTGGTAGGTTTGATAGTATTTATCATTCATACTTCATAATAATTTCATTTACATAATTATCGTTGTGCCTCTCCCACTCCAACGTAAGGTTGATTCAGTCATGTACCTTGTTTGTCTTATCTTATATCTTCAAAGTTTACAGAGTGCCTAGCGTGTAATAGATCTTCTGTAAATAATTGTTGAAAGAAAAAAAAAAATGAGGGAAGAAAGGGTTGTTTTTCAGTTTGATTTCTTTGTTTTTTTGTTATAAAATGTGGTACACTGAATGATACCACCCCAAAATATCAAATCCTAATCTTTATCAGGTGCATATTACCTTATATGGTAAAGTTTTTGCAGAGATGATTTAGTTAAGGGTCTTAAAATGGGAAGACTGTCCTGAATTATCCAGGTGGGCCCTAAATCCCATCGCAAATGTCCTGATATGAGAAGCAAAGAGAGATTAGACATGCAGAAGAGAAGGTGATGTGAAAATGAAGGTAGAGATTAGAGTGATGTGCTACAAGCCCAAGAATGCTGGCAGCCAGCAGAAGGAACACTATCCCCTACAGCCTCCTGAGGGAGGGTGACCCTTCCCATACCTTGATTTTGGCTTAGCGGAACTGATTTCAGACTTCTGACCTCCTGAATGTGAGATAACGGATTTCAGTTCTTGTAAGCCACCAATGTTGTGGTAATTTCTTACAGCAGCCATATGAAACTAATACATACAATATTTCAAATGTGAGACTATAAAAACAGTATTTTAGCATCTGTGTACCCAAATATACTAAATGTTAACATTTAATATATATGCTTCAGATTTTTTAAAGACATGAAACAGTAGAAATACAGTTCTCCCTCCCTTTCCATTCAAACTCCCCAAAGATACCCACTATCCTGAATTGGGTTTGAACCCTTTTCTTTCATGTTTTACTCTATATCTATGCATCTTTAAGCCATACATATTATTGTGTTGTGTTAAATTTTAAATAAAGGTTAACTTTTGGATAAATATCACATATCATTTTTCTATGTGCTTTGGTCACTAAATATTATATTTTCAGAATTTTCCATCTAGGTGGCTGTTGTTCTAGTCCATTCATTTTAAATGTAATACTGCATTGTATTATATGACCAAACAGCTACTTTTCTATTTTTAAATGAGTATTTATGTGATTGATTGTAATTTATTATATTTACTTGTTTATAATTGCAAATAATACAAGTAACCTCTCTGAATGATTTCTCTTGTGCATTTATATGAGCTTTCCTCCAGCAAATATTCCTGGAAGTGATTTTGCTGGGCTGTTGGAAAAGTACATATTCAGGTTTACTGACTATTGACAAATTGCTCTACAAAATGATTATATCAATTTATAATTCACTATGGGTATATGTTTGTTTTTATTTCCCACATACTAGGCAGTAATTGGTAATAAAATTTTTCCTCAGCTTTCTAAGTTTGAAATGATACCTCCAAGTTGTTTAAAACTTTGCATTTATCTGATTACAAGTGACATGGGATCTTTGCAGATCTGATATCACAAGTTTTGAATTTTTGAATTTTCCAATAAATATCCTTTGGTTATTTGTGTATGTGTGGAGGGAGGAGGTATGCACTTTCTAGCAGGTGTTTTTATAATCTGTGTAACGTTTTTCTTGGTTTTGTGTTTAAAATGTCAACCAACAATTTGTTGCATATGCTTGACTTTCTCATTAGGTCTTTTCTCCTACATAAGCTTTTTTATTATCATTTTATTTTAATGTAGACAAATTTATCTTATGGTTTATGAAGTTTTGTGTGTGTGTTTGCATGCTTTGCAAAAGCTATCTATATATTTTCAGACATAAGTTTGGTTTTTCACAGTTAAGTCTTTAATTAATCTAGAATTCATTTTGTAAGTGGAGTGAAGTAAAGATGTAGTTTTATTATTTTCATGTGGTTACAAAATTTTTCCAGCCCTGTTAACTGATTAATATAATTCAATTCAATGGATACTGACAATTATTAAAATAGAGGCCATTTCTTTCTTTTTTTAAATATGGAGGAAAATGTGTTGCCATCCATCCTTCAGTACAAGATTATCTTCCCTTCAATTATTGACACAGATTATGAAGGATCTAGACTTAACCAGACAACTCTGCTTGAAGAGAAAAAAAAAAAGTTTGTCTTCAAGTCAATATTCAAAAGTAAAGAAACACTTCTCTTAAGTTCTATACTGATCATAATCCTACCTGTAGGAAACTTATATACTGAAAGGTAATCATGAAGATTTCTAAATGTTGAATATTCCACACTAATAACCAGTTGCAGTGGAGTTAGTTCCAACTCATGGCTACCAATATGTGTCAGTAGAACTGTGCTCCACAGGTTTTCTTTATTATTATTATTTTTTATTGTGCTTTAAGTGACAGTTTACAGTTCAAATTAGTCTGTTATATATAAATTTATACGTACATTGTTCTGTGACCCTAATTGCTCTCCCTATCCTGTGACAGCACACTCCTCCTTTCCACCCCTGATGTCCCATGTCCATTCAACCAGCTCCTAACTCTCTCTGCCTTCTCATCTCACCTCTGGACAGAAGCTGCCCATTTAGTCTCATGTATCTACTTGAGCTAAGAAGCACACTCTTAACTAGTATCATTTTATGTCCCATAGTCCAGTATAATCTTTGTCTGAAGAGTTAGCTTCGGGAATAGTTTTAGTTTTGGGCTAACAGAGAGTCTGGGGGCCATGTCTTCTGGGATGCCTCTGGTCTCAGTCAGACCATTAAGACCGGTCTTTTTACTAGAATTTGAGTTCTGCACCCTACCTTTCTCCTGCTCTGTCAGGGACTCTCTGTTGTGTTCCCTGTCAGGGCAGTCATTGGTGGTAGCCAGGCACCATCTACTTCTTCTGGGCTCAGGCTGATGGAGTCTCTAGTTTATGTGGCCCTTTCTGTCTCTTGGGCTAATATTTTCATTGTCTTTGGTGTTCTTCATTCTCCTTTGCTCCAGGTGGGTTGAGACAAGCTGATGGATCTTAGATGGCCGCCCTGGCTTTTAAGACCCCAGGTGTCACCCACCAAAGTGGGATACAGAATATTTTCTTAATAAATTTTGTTATGCCAATTGACCTAGATTTCCCCTGAAACAATGGTTCCCAGACCCCCACCCCTCCTACTCTGTCCCTCGAAGTGTTTGATGTATTCGGGAAACTTCTTAGCTTTTGGTTTACTCCAGTTGTTCTGACTTCCCCTGTAGTGTGTGTTGTCCTTCCCTTCACCTAAGATAATTTTTTTCTGCTATCTAGTTAGTGAATACTCCTCTCTCTTGCTGTCCACCCTTGTAACCATCAAAGAATGTTTTCTTCTGTGTTTAAACCTTTTTCCCATCTTATAATAGTGGTCTCATACAATATTTGCACTTTTGTGACTGACTAATTTCACTCAGCATAATGCCTTCCAGATTCATCCATGTTATGAGATGTTTCAAGGATTCATTGTTGTTCTTTATTGTTGCGTAGTATTCTATTGTGTGAACATACCATAATTTGTTTATCCATTGGTCCGCTGATAGGCACCTAGGTTGTTTTTATTTTTTTGCTATTATGAATTATGAACAGTGCTGCAGTTAACATGGGCGTGCATATATGTATTCATGTGTTGGCTCTTATTTCTCTAGGATGTATTCTAAGGAGTGGGATTGCTGTATGGTATGCTACTTCTATTTCCAGCTTTTTAAGGAAGTGCCAAATTGATTTTCATAGTGGTTGTACCATTTTACATTCTCATCAACAGTGTATAAGTGTTCAGTCTCTCCACAACCTCTCCAACATTGATTGTTTTGTGTTTTTTGGATTAGTGCTAGCCTTGTTGGGATGAGATGGTATCTCGTCATATTTTTGATTCTCATTTCTCTAATGGCTAATGATCATGAGCATTTCCTCATATATCTGTTAGCTGCCTGAATGTCTTCTTTGGCTAAGTGCCTATTCATAACCTTTGCCAATTTTTTAATTGGGTTATTTGTCTTTTTGTTGATGAGATATTGCAGTATCTTGTAGATTTTAGAGATTAGATGCTGAACGAATTTGTTGTAGCCAAAAATTTTTTCCCAGTCTGCAGATTGTCTTTTTACTCCCTTGGTGAAGTCTTTTGATGAGCTTAAGTGTTTGATTTTTAGGAGCTCCCAGTTATCTAGTTTCTCTTCTGGTGTTTGTGCATTGTTAGTAATGTTTTGTATTCTGTTTATGCCATGTATTAGGGCTCCTAGCATTGTTCATATTTTTTCCTTCATGATCTTTATCATTTTAGATTTTATATTTATGTCTTTATCCATTTCGAGTTAGTTTTTGTTCATGGTGTGAGGTATGGGTCTTGTTTCACTTTTTGGCAGATGGATATCCAGTTATGCCAGCACAGTTTGCTAAAGAGACTGTCTTTTCCCCAATTAATGGACTTTGGGCCTTTGTTAAATATCAGCTACTCATAGGTGGATGAACTTACATATGGATTCTCAATTCTGTTCTGTTGGGCTATGTATCTGTTGTTGTACCAGTACCAGGCTGTTTTGACTACTGATGGTATAATAGGTTCTAAAATCAGTTAGCGTGAGGCCTCCCACTTTGTTCTTCTTAAGTAATGTTTTACTCATCTGGGGCCTCTTCCTTTGCCATATGAAGTTGGTGATTTGTTTCTCCATCTCATTAAGAAAAGCTGTTAGAATCTGGGTCAGGATTGCATTGTATTTGTAGATCGCTTTGGGTAGAATTGATATTTTCACAATATTTAGCCTTCGTATTCATGAGCATGGTATGTTTTCCCACTTATGTAGGTTTCTTTTGGTTTCTTGCAGTAGTGTCTTGTAGTTTTCTTTGTATAGGTCTTTTATGTCTCTGGTTACATTTATTCCTAAGTATTTTATCTTCTTGGGGGCTATTGTAAATGGTATTGATTTGGTGATTTCCTCTTGGAAGTTCTCTTTGTTGGTGTAGAGGAATCTAACTGATTTTTATATGTTTAGCTTGTATCTTGAAACTTTGCTGAAATCTTCTATTAGTTCCAGTAGTTTTCTTGTGGATTCTTTGTGGTTTTCTCTGTATAAGATCATATCATCTGCAAATAGAGATATTTTTACTTCTTTCCTACCAATTTGGATGCCCTTTATTTCTTTTTCTAGACTCATTGCTCTGTCTAGAACCTCCAGCACAATGTTGCATGAGAGTGATGGTAAAGGGCATCCTTGCCTGGTTCCTTTTCTCAAGAGAAATTCTTTCAAAGTCTCTTCCTTTAGGATGATGTTGGCTGTTTGACTTTGTATAAATGCCCTTAATTATGTGGACGAATTCCCCTTCTGTTGCTATTTTGTTGAGAGTTTTTATCATGAACGGGTGTTGGGCTTTGTTGAATGCCTTTTCTGCATTGATTGATAAGATCATGTGGTTCTTGTCTTTTGTTTTATTTATGTGACGGATTACACTGATTGTTTTTCTAATGTTGAATAATCCCTGCTGACCTTGTATAAATCCCACTTGGGCATGGTGAATTATTTTTGTAATATGTTATTAAATTGTATTGGCTAGAATTTTGTTGAGGATTTTTGTGTCTATGTTCATGAGGGATATTGATCTGTAATTTTCTTTTTTTGTGTGTGATATGTTTACCTGGTTTTGGTATCAGGGTTATGCTGGCTTCATAGAATGAGTTTGGGAGTATTCCTTCCTTTTCTATCCTCTGAAATACCTTTAGTAGTAGTGGTGTCAACTCTTCTCTGAAAGTTTGGTAGAATTCTCCAGCGAAATTGTCAGGGCCAGGGCTTTTTTGTTGTGAGTTTTTTAATTATCTTTTCAGTGTCTTCTTTTGTTATAGGTTTATTTAGTTGTTCTACCTCTGTTTGTGTTACTTTAGGTAGATATTGTGTTTCTAAAAATCATTAATTTCCTCTAGGTTTTCAAATTTGTTAGAGTACAATTTTTCATAGTGTTCTGTTATGATCCTTTTAATTTTAGTTGGATCTGTTGTGATATTGCCCATCTCATTTCTTATTTGGGTTATTTGCTTCCTGTCGAGTTTTTCTTTTGTCAGTTTGGCCAATGGTTTAACAATTTTGTTGATCTCCTCAAAGAACTAGCTTTTGGTCTTGTTACCTCTTTCAGTTGTTTTTCTATTCTCTATTTCATTTAATTCTGCTCTAATTTTTATTATTTGTTTTCTTCTGGTTCCCCAGGGCTTCTTTTGCTGCTCTCTTTCTCTTTGTTCGAGTTGTAGGGTTAATGTTTTGATTTTGGCCCCTTCTTCTTTTTTGATGTGTGCATTTATTGCTATAAATTGTCCTCTGAGCACAGCATTTGCTGTGTCCCAAAGGTTCTCGTAAGATGTGTTTTCATTCTCATTTAATTCTGTGAATTTATTTATTCCCGCCTTAATTTCTTCTATAACCTAGTAGTTTTTGAGCAAGGTGTTTTTCAGCTTCCATGTGTTTGATTTTTTTCCCTTGCTTTTTCTGTTATTGATTTCTACTTTTATGGCTTTATGGTCAGAAAAGATGCTTTGTAATATTCCAGTGTTTTGGATTTTTTAAGAATTGCTTTATCGCCTAATATGTGGTTTATTCTGGAAAATGTTCCATGTGCATTGGAAAAGAAAGTGTACTTGGCTGCTTTGGGTGGAGTGTTCTGTATATGTCTATGGAATCAAGTTGGTTGATTGTGGCATTTAGATCTACCGTGTCTTTATTGAGCTTCTTTCTGGATGTTCTGTCCTTCACCAAAAGTGGTGTGTTGAAGTCTCCTACTATTATTGTGGAGCTGTCTATTTCTCTTTTCAGTGCTGTTAGAGTTTGTTTTATGTATTTTGGAGCCCTGTCATTTGGTGCGTAACTATTTATTATGGTTATGTCCTCCTGGTGTGTTGACCCTTTAATCATTATATAGTGTCCTTCCTTATCCTTTGTGGTGGATTTTACTTTAAAATCTATTTTGTCAGATTAATATTGCTACTTCTGCTTTTTTTGATTGTTGTTTGCTTGATATATTTCTTTCCATCCTTTGAATTTTAGTTTGTTTGTGTCTTTAAACCTGAAGTGTGTCTGTTGTCGGCAACATATAGACAGATCCTGCTTTTTATCTATTCTGCCACTCTCTGTCTCTTTATTGGTGCATTTAGTCCAATTATATTCAGTGTAATTATTGATTGATCTGAGTTTAGTGCTGTCGTTTTGATGTAGTTTCTTTTTGCGTGTTGTTGACGGTTTCTTTGTTCCACTTAATTTTCTATGATGAGTTGTTTTTCTTTATGTATTTTCTTTCCATCTTTTTCATTGTTGTTGATTTTGTGTTTGCTGAGTCTTTATATTTTTCTTTTTTTTTTTTTTGATGTGTAGGATTGTTAGTTTCCTTTGTGGTTACCTTAATTTTTATCCCCATTTGTCTACGT
This sequence comes from Trichechus manatus latirostris, assembly GCF_000243295.1. Lineage (NCBI taxonomy): Eukaryota > Metazoa > Chordata > Mammalia > Sirenia > Trichechidae > Trichechus > Trichechus manatus. Next base: position 55,706 of record NW_004443958.1, read on the forward strand.
TTAAAACACTCTTTTACTTCTTTATATCTCCTTGACTTCCTGTCCATATGAAAGAGCTATGCCTACCTTTTTTTAGTCACTCTTTTTTGTTTTAATGTTGTCATCTTTTACATATTGACGTCTCTAGTTCTCTATTACACTGTTTTAGCTTTGGTTTATTTTTGTGACTTCCCTATGTGGGTGATATCTGGTTGCTCTGTCCTGTGTTCTAGTCTTAGGTTGTTGTCTGATGTTCTTGATTTTTAACTGGAGGATTGTCTTTAGTATTTCTTGTATTTTTGGTTTGGTTTTTGCAAGTTCCCTAAACTTCTATTCATCAGGAAATGTCCTAATTTGCCATCATATTTGAGAGTCAGTTTTGCTGGATATATTTGGCTGGAAGTTTTTTTTCCTTCAAGGCTTTATATATGTCATTCCATTTCCTTCTTGCTTGCATGGTTTCTGCTGAGTAGTCCAAGATTAGTCTTATTGACTCTTCTTTGTAGATGACTTTTCATTTATCCCTTGCCGCTCTTAAAATTTTCTCTTTATCTTTGGTTTTGGCAAGTTTGATTATAATACGTCTTGGTGATTTTTCTTTTGGGATCTACCTTGTGTGGGGTTCGATAAGTGTCTTGGATAGATATCTTCTTGTCTTTCACGATATCAGTGAAGTTTTCTGCCAACAAATCAACAATTCTGTTTTTTTTTGTTATCCCCCCTGTTCTGGTACTCCAGTCACTCATAGGTTATTCCTCTTGATACAGTCCCACATAATTCTTAGGGGTTCTTCATTTTTTTAAATTATTTTATCTGATTTTTCCTCAAATAAGTTGGTATCAAATGCTTTATCTTTGGTCTCACTAATTTGACTTCCATTGCCTCAATTCTGCTCCTATAACTTTCTATTGAGTTGTCAATTTCTGAAATTTTATTGTTAATCTGCTGGATTTCTGTTTACTGTGTTTCTATGGATTCTTGCATCCTGTTAAATTTGTCATTATGCTTATCTATAATCTTCTCAATTTCCTCTCTTGCTTTGTCTGTGTGTTCATTGGCTTGTTCTGCATTTTGTCTGATCTCCTTCCTGATATCTTGAACAGTTCTCTATGTTAATCGTTCGTATTTTACCTCTGGTAATTCCAAGAAGTTCTCTTTCTCTGGAAGATTTCTTGATTCTTTGTTTTAGGAGCTTGCTGAAGCAATAATGGTCTGCCTCTTTACATGATTTGATATTTACTGTTGTCTCCAAGCCATCAAGAAGCTATTGTATTTATTTATTTTATGTTTGCTTATTGTGTCCTAGCTTCTTGTTTTGTTTTGATATGCCCAAATAGGCTCCTTGTGTGAGCTAGTTTGATTATCGGTGCCTTTGAAGCTCCAGTATCCTCTCACCAGATGGTTAGATCTGTTACTATGTATGTGAGCCCAGGAGTCCATTTACTTTTCTTGTATGGATTCAGCTCAGGTGTCCAGATAGTCAATCACCAAGTGTGTGCCGCAGGCTCTCACCTCCAGTCCTAGCCAGGCAGGGGTAATTGGAGTATGCACAGGTATCTGGCTTCAATGGGGGGGTCACGTGCTGAGCAAGTCAGGGGGCTAATGGCTGCCCCCGAATGTCTGGGAGGAAAGCGTTCCCTGTCTCCTAGGTCGTATAGGTGGGTGAGTTTTGAAGCCAGACTATGGGCACCCAATGCTGTTGGCTGTAAGGACTGGGAGGAACCACTTAGTCTTGGACCCCATCACAGGTGGCTGGGTGATGTGGGTGGAGTCACCAGTCCTCAGGCCCCTGATGTGGGTAGGTGAGGATCCTGCTTAACGGGCAGAGTGGTGTCAAATGCATGAACCTGCCACTCCACCATATAGGCTTCAGATACATACCCTCTTGTATTATGCTGATGAGAGCCTACTCTGTTGAAATGGGCCCACACAGATCTATGCAGGGGTGAAAGGCATTCAAAATCCATGGACCCCTTATGCCTATGCCTAGGCAAAGGAGCTGTGCCTACCCTGAGTTCCCAGCTTAGTGGAGCCGGCAGATTATTTTTTCCTGTTTGTTAATATGTTCCCTCACCAAGGTCGAGGAAATGGGTCAGGACTTGTGAAGTTCCCTAATTTTGGCTGTAGCCAGCCTGGGACCCGGTACGGGGGGCGGGGGGGGGGGCAGGTAAATGGGAGCAAGGTTTTTCCCAAAGGGAGTGTTTTTTGATCCACGCGGTTGGTTAGATGTATGTACTTATCTTTTGCTGACTGAACGTCACCTTTCACTGGTTCTGGAGCTTGAGTAGACTCTCCACAGCTCGGTCTCTCCTGATGTAGAAAACATGTCTCGAGTGCCTCTGCTTGTCTCACTGCACAAAGCAGCCATTCTGGCCTGCCAGGTACAGTTTCCCACCGGGTCAGGTCTGACAAATCCTCACCGCTTCTGATCCGTCCGTCCCTCCACTCACCGCTCAGTCCAATTCCTCAACTTTGCCTTTGATGTTCAGGGCTCCTAGACTGTCATATGTAATTGATTCAGTAGTTTTTTCGGGTCTTTGTTGTAAGAGGGACCACAGGAAGCTTCTGAGTACTCCACCATCTTGGCCTCACCTCCTCCATAGGGTTTTCAATAACTGATTTTTTCAGAAGTAAATCGCCTGGCCTTTCCTTAGAGGCACCTCTGAGGAAATGTAGCTGAGCACATTAAGCATTTCCACCACCCAGGAATTCTTCCACAGTGACACAATATCATAAAAAGAACCTGGTTCATACAACAGTCACCTTATGGTTAGCAGCCATAACTGTTAACCCCTGTGCCACCAGGGCTCCACTAAGAGAGGTAAGGTCCTTGAACTCTAGAACCAAGCACAATAAAAGAGGGGCTATAATTAGGCATTGTAACCAACAGGACTATTTCAATTATTGATTGATTGCCATAAATAACATAAAATTAATTACTGTGGTTAAGAGTAATGAGTGGTTGAGACTATGCATAGAAGATGATCAAGAAAGAAATCTCTGAGGAAGTGACAATTGTCCTGAGACCTCAATGCTAGACATGAAGGTAGAAAGCTCTAGGAAAATGAAATTGCATGTGCAAACAATGCACTAGAGTGTGCTTTAGGAAGAATAAGAAGGCTAGTGTGGCTGGAACATAAGAAACCCCACAGATGTGAAGTCAAAGAGCTGTGTGTGTGTAAAGAATACTGATTTTATTCTAAGTATAGTATGAAGAACTTGGATGATTTTAAGTAGGGACGGGATTTTTTTATTTATATTTTAAAAGACTCTTTTGGGAAATGACAAGTGAATGTACTACAGGAAGACAAAAGTGGCCTGGGAATGATCAATTAAGAGGTTACTGTAGATTTTATAGTATTCTAAGCGGAAATATTGGAGTCCTGGACTAAGGTTAATAGTGGTAACAGGAGAGAAAATGTATTTGATATACGTTTTAAAAGTACAATTAGATGACTTGATGATAAAGGAAAGAGACTGGAAAGAGGGGTGAGAGTAATCCAGGATGACCTCATGTTTTGGGGCTTAAAAAACAGTGCTGTGGGTGTGCAATTTACTAACGTAGAGAAAATAGGAGGGGGCCAGTTTGGGTGGGAGTAGAGGTCGGAGTTCTATTTCTGCCATGATACGACATGCCTATTAGATATGTAGTTGGAGACATCAATAAAAGTGTGTGTGCGTGTACACAAATATATGTGTGTGTAAATATATATATAAGTTCAAATATTAACTGTTTAAATAACCAAGTTACACTTATACTATCCTTTCTCTTGCTTAGTTGATGAAACAATTGGTATATCCATTTTAAAATGCAGTTTTTAATATCTGTCAAACCATTTTTACTGATTTTTAACAGAAGCTCTTTAATAAATATTTTTATTTCATTGTAGTTGACTAAAACTTCCAAAAACCACACATCCTTATTCTTTTTTTTTTTTTTTAAGTTAATATTAACTCTACAGAGGCCGAACAATTTCTAGTTTAGTGATCTTGGGAGGTCACTTAACCTCTCTAAGGTTTATTTTCCTCATCTTTAAAAAGTAAAAATAATATAACTTCTTTTCACTTTTTTTTGTTTTGAGGAGAAGGTCATATATAAAATGTCACAGTAATTGAACCATAATAAAAACAAAAAAATATATAGAAAGGATAGGTAACTGCCTCTGCTGTCATTTGAAGGCTTTCATTTTGCCTACCATACTCATTTCCCTAGTATTCCACAAACTGTCACCACTAAGTCCACTTCTTCAAATTTCCCACCATAATTTTGATTTTATATTAAGAAATTATGGTACCTAATTGGCTCTCATTTAGCCAGATAAATCATCAGTCTTTCTTAGTAATGTGACAGGATATCCTTTGCGGTTTGCAATCAACTGCTAACCTTAAGGTTGGTAGTTTGAACCCATGCAGTGGCACCATGGAAGAAAAGCCTGACAATCTGCTTCTGTAAAGATTACAGCCAAGGAAACCCTACGGAGTTGTTCTACAGCTGTTCTATAGCTGTTCCTTGTAACGCAGGGAACAGGGTCACCATAAGTCAGAATTGACAGGACAGCTACAAATTTTTTCTTAGTAAGGTGACAACCTCTAGCCAATTCTCAGCCTTAAATCCATTTTACCCATTAGCGTAAAGTCAAGGTATGAAGAAGGGAAAGGTATAGCTGTATCTATGAGATCACGTCAGAAAAACTGCAAGAAGAATAACTAGCATCCACTAATTATCTTCTATATGATAGGCATCCTACCATAGCCCCTTTGTATAGTTTTATTTTAATCCTCACAACTCATTAGATATTATGCTCTCCATTTTACAAATAAAAAAATTGAGTCCCATAAAGAGTAAGCACACTTTTCATATTTATAAAGCAAGTAAATACCGGGGCCCAAGGTTAAAACCAGATCTGCTTGGCTTAGCACTTTTCTGTACACCACATTTACCATTTACTTGAATATATCTGTTTTTTAACAGCTCTATTTTTCCATCCTTCCTTTGTGTCTGAAATTCCGAACACTAAACTTACTCCTTTGAAACAGATAATAAAACAAGGAATTGTGCTGAGACAATGTTTTTTAAATGTACATGTTTTTTAGATGTGCATGTACTTTATTTTTTTTCAAAAAGGTATGTTAATCGTTGCTTTGTAAAGAGTTTTTCTTTATTTAAAGTAATATCTGTTTGATTCCACCTCACTATTGTCTTTGTTGTAATAGCTGTTTATATTACTTAAAATGGAGTGCAGTGCTCTTATATGGAAGATATCCCATTTTTTAATTGTGCATAAGATTTAACCATCTATTTCTACCATAATAAATGTGCTTTAAATAACCAGTGCAAAACTACCAAAGTTAAACAGCAATGAGTGGGAATTGTCCCCTGTAAAAGAGTTACTGTCTACCAGAGTTGAACAATTTAATTTTTTCCCAAAGTAAAATAAAATCATATTGCCTTTATTGATGTGTAGTGAATTCACATGTATCTAATAATTATAAATTTGAACTGTTTTAAGAAAAAAAATTTTCATAAAAGAAAATTATAATAATTCAGCTTTCGTGATGCAGTTTTTTTTTTTTAAGGTAGAACACCTATGAAAATAAAAATACTTTTGAATCTCTCAATATAGTTAAGATTCAAAGCTAATAAGAAACACAATTCTGAAAATAAAATCCTTACTTAATTACATTCAAATTTTAAATATAAAGATCAGCAGGTGGAGGATTTGAGGGGTTTTATTGGTTTTGCTTATTCAACATTATTCTTGAAAACTGTGGACAAAGAAGTTGAATCTTCAGTTGGCATCATCCACCTACTCTACCATATGCCTTTTCCCCTTCTTTTCTTTTACCTGGTAACAAAGAGCATTTTCAAAAACTTAAAAAAAAAAAAAAATGAGCCTTAACCTAGAGAACTAACATAGATAATTTCAAACTTTCTTTTAAGGTTTTTATAGAAATTGTGTACATAACCCAATATGGTTGAAGCACCTACTGCTTGTTTTATTTGTTCTTATCTTGTTTATAAGGGAGTTCTGAGAAATGAATATTACTTACAATAATGCTATACATACTCATAAAGTAATATTAAAGGATTATTTTTATGGTGTTGTTATTCAACATTTATACAGCAAGGCTTAATGGCCTCTGTATCTATAAATAATCTGAAAATTACAGGCTCCAGTGAATAAATTAAGTCATTTAAAAAGAAAAACTAGAAAAGTAAGAATATACAGAATGCTATCAGATATATAGGTTATATTGTAAATCATATTGAGAAGGGGACTGCAATTCCGCACATTCATTTCCTTTAATATTTAAATATATTTAATATTTCTTAAACCTCGATGAGTGTTTCAGAATATATATGTGTGTTAGTAGTGACGGAGTATATTTATTTAAATTTAATAACAAAGTGGATTTTTAAAAAATTCCCAAAGATTTATGATTACTAACCCTCCCAATGCCTGTCAAATTAGTTTGACATCCAAACAGATGTTGTAATTACTCATCTAAAATTTCTGTTATATTACCAGTAAGTTGACAAAAACAAACTTTTTCATTAAAAACAAACACAAGGAATAGTAAAAGTATCTTTTGAGTATAATGCAAGTTTGTAATATATTTTAGTTGTTGAAGTATTTTCCTCTGAATGCCTTCAAAATCAGCATAATTGAGAAATGTGACATATGGGACATAAAGAGCTGAGTGCTATATCCTGGGTACCTTCTAATTTGCTTAATATCCTAATTATGCAACACAGATTCTACACAATACAAACTTATCCTAATAACAGATCAGTATATTTCAATCCCCATGCATATCATTGATAATATTAAATTAAGAGAATAATAACTTGCTATCTCTATCTTACTTTTTATATCCTCACACCAGCTGCTCTTTAACCTTGAGGGAACCTCCAGCTTTGATCCTATTAGTGTTTCACTTGCTATCACTTCACCTCATGTCCTCCCCTTTTCTCCTTATCCAGCCTGAATGTCAAGGATCTGATTAAATTCACTCCCCTTTGCATTACCACTCAGCCTGTCTAATTTGGCAAAACCTCAATGCTGGTCAAATCCAACTGTCTACTTAATCTATGTCTCCATCCAACAGTGGAACAAGGCTAGAGAGTGATAGATAACCATTCTGAGTCTCTTTCTTCTAAAACCTGTACATTCTCTTCACACTCACTGTTGGTGTTGATACTACTAAATATTTAATTGAGAAAATAAAAAAATAGACCAAGAGAACTTCCACACGCTCTGGCAACCATATTTAACATTTTGTAGCTGGTACCATATACTCTGCCTTCCATCCTGTTGTTAGTTACCATCAAGTCGGCTCCAACTCAAAAATACCTTATGCATAACAGCAATCATACTCACAATCATTGGTATGTTTGAGCTATTGTTGCAGCTATTGTGACAACGTATCTCATTAAGGGTTTCCCTCTTTTTCAATGACCATCTACAAAAATATCATATCCTTTTCTAGTTATTGAGCCTCAGCATCCTTGCTTCTAAGGAACATTCTGACTGTGCTTCTTCCAAAACTGATTTGTTCATTCCTCTGGAAGTCCATGGTATGTTCAATATTCTTCGCCAATACCAACATTCAAATTCACCCATTCTTCTTCAATCATCCTTTTTCATTGTCCAGCTATTGTATATATATGAGGCAATTGAAAAGACCATGGCTTTGGTCAGGTATACCTTAGTCATCAAAGAGACAACTTCGTTTTTGTAAGATTTTAAAGAGGTCTTTTGCAGGAGATTTACTATGGGCGAAATGTGCTCACCCCACTAGATAGCATTCCTCCTTTTCTTTAAAAGGTCTTTTTCTTTTTTACTTCCTCCTCTGATCTCCTCCTTCACTATAGCTATAATTTTGGAGGTGAGGCAAGGGAACTGATATCAAGAAATTCCTTAATTGTACTGTTGTAGGCTGGCTTCTAACTCTCTGGCTCTTGTAGATGTTTTAAACTCCTTCTACTGGACAACTTCCAAAACTCTTCAGAGGTCCAATGCTGTGCTCTTCTAACCAAAGATCCCTTGATGTGTGTGATAGCTCTTCTTCAGCTGGGAAGTTTTACCTCAGCTTTATACTCAGACATTAGCTGAAGAATTTCCTCATCCTCCCAGCCAGTCCTCTTTGGGAGGACATAAAAAGGCCCTGTGCTGGCTGTCTCTTCTACTTCACTTACCTCTGGTCTATAGGAAGTGGTCATGCATTCCTTGTTATCAGTGGGAATGTTCATTGTATATTGCAGTCCTCTAGTTTTTTGTTCCCCATCCACAGTCACTTTGGCTATATCAGGTGTGAGTTCTGGGGTTCCCTAACTTCAGAGAATGCATATCAGTCTCCAGAAAGACCTCAGGTTTCAAATGAGGTATTAGACACTCTCTACCCACACCATGGCTGCAACAGTGGGCTCAAGCATAACAACTATTGTGAGGATGGCACAAGACCAGGCAGCATTTCGTTCTGTTGTACACAGATCGCCATGAGTCGGAACAGACTTGACAGCACCGAACAACAACAACAACCTCTCTCCCATTTTGTACTCACAATGTAGGGTTCTGTTCTGGTTGGAACTGTGTATAACAAATCACTTTAAAAATTAGCAGTATAATTTTATTAGGCTCACAGATTCTGAGGATCAGGAATACAGACAGAGAAAGTGGGGATGGTGGCTTTTCTTTGCTCTATGATGTCTGAGGCTTGTCTTGAGAAAGGTTAAAGGTAGGAGGGGACTTGATCACTGGGGTATGGAATCATCTGGATGTGTTTTCAGTCACATATTTAGTGGTTGATACTACAACTGGGACCTCAACTAAAGCTGTTAGCCAGACACCTAATCTGGTCTCTTTTGGTGGCCTTGGGATTTTATATTAGGTGGTCAGGTTCCACAGTGAGTATTCTAAACAACAAGGCAGAATCTGCATTGCTGTTTATGGCACTCAGAGAACATACGGTGTTACTTCTGCCACTTTCTATTTGTTACAACTGAGAAACAGTACTACCCAAATTCAAGAAGAAATTATTAGACTTTATCTCTTGATAGGGGAATGTCAAGGTTCTAAAAGAGCATTTGCCCAGGCATACACAGGACAGAGTTCCTCCTCTACCCTTTCAATTATAGGCTATTATTTCTTATCACTATAACATAAGGGAAATGACTGTTTTTTTATCCCTTGTATGCTCCCTAACTTGCGAGTCATCTGTAATACAGAAATAGTTCAGTGAATATTTTTGAATTAGTGAGTCAGTGTTGGATGTGGCAACCCCCAACATAAGGCTTGTGATAAGGTGAATGTGTTTTTTGTACATGAGAAGGACATGAATTTGGGGAGCTAATGGGTAAAATGTTATGGATTGAATTTTGTCCCCCAAAAATATGTTTTGAATTTCTTGCCCTTCTAACTGTGGATGTGATTCTGTTAGAAAATAAGATTTTTATTTTGTTATTTTAATGACTTTATACCAGTGTAAGGTGGATCCTAAACCTAATCATTTCTGAGTTAAAAAAAAAAAAAGACCAGAATAGACACAGACACACATGGGGGAGGTCTGATGCCATGTGAGGATCGTCAACAAGCCAAAGAATGCCAAGGAAGCAACAAACATCCAGGGCTACCGACAAGGAAGGAATTGACACTGGTGAAAACCTGATTTGGATCTTTAGCCTCCAGAACTGTGAGAAAATAAATGTCTGTTCTTTAAATACTTATGGTATTTGTGTTATAGCAGCAATAGATAACTAAGACAAAGCTCTTCCCTATACTACTTAGCATATCCACTCAAATGTCCCATGTGTACTGCAAGCTGATCTCATTGCTCTCCAGATCTGCTCCTCTTTCTATATTCCTTCTATTAGTGAGAGGCACCATCTCTCACTTGGTCACCCAACTCAGGAAGTTCTCCCATCTTTCTTTTCTGTCAATTTATATTTTGAACTCAACTCACCAAGTTATGGAGACATTATTTCTCATTTGTTGTCTATGTTCCCCACTGTTGCTTTCTTCGTTCAGTCCATGATCTCTCTGCCTTCATGTTTCACAAGTCTCTGATATATCCTCACACTGCTGCCCCAGTTATCTAATAAAATGCAAATTTCTTTATGTAGCTACTTTGCTTAAATTCTTTAGCCTTTTTTTTTTTTTTATTTTTTTATTTCCTAAAGCAATGTTTTTCAACCTGTGCTCATAGGAATCTCTAGGTGAATGCAGTAACTTTCAGGCGTTATGAAGAGGAAGAAAAGTAGGGAGTGAGCATGACTCTGGGACTCATATTTTTACTTCATGCTGAGCAGCTTAACCTTATTTCTTTTACACATTTTTTGTAAGATTTTGTTTAAATAATGCGTTTCACTACAAGAAACTAACAGCAATATTTCCAACAAATAATTTTGAAAACCATTAAACTAAAAAATAAATTCTAAATTTTTGCTACGGCAAAAATCCTCTACAATCTAGCTTTTGACTACTAATCCAGTCTTATGTCTAGACTTATCTGTATCCACTGGAAAAAAAAAAATCACAGCCTGTTAGTGAATGGGATTACAGCAAGCTTTTTGGGAATGAAAAGAATTCTGGAGCACTGAGAAAAAATGGGAAAATAGTGCAGATAAGTCTGGAAAGGTAGTAAAAAGTCAAATCATGAAAGATCTTTTAGGTGGTAATGTCTTTTGCTTCAATTCCTAAGGAAATGAAAATTTATTGAAGCTAGAGAGATAATAATAAGCAGGGCAGATTAGATGAGAGAGATCAGTTAAGAGGCAAATTAAAAGGGAGGGGCTGAAATACAAGAAAAAGAAGAATAACTATTTAAATAATCTTATATTTATCAGAATTCCAGATTTTACTCAAGAGCAGTGTTATGTAATATTTCTTATATCCTAAAATACTTTTTGCATGTTATATTTTTAGATTTAATAAAATCTGAGTCTCCAACACTAATGACTACTTGTCCATGGGGAGATACTTTAGTTTACAGAATATGTAAACGTTTTCTTGTTTTCCTTGTCTCACATGATATTTACCTTTTTACTAATTTGAGTCTCTTTTCACCATAATTGTCAGATCCACAAAAGAGAAACTAGAATTCAATTTCAAAACCTTCCCCTTGTGTCAGAAGTAATATATTTTAGGAGATTAAATTCAACTGTTAATATAAAGTTTTATAATAATTGCAATTTTAACTCAAGGTTCCAGTCAATCTGTTCTTTCACATTATCCTAGCAAAGACTGTTTCTGGACCAAGTGGGTCCCTGCCCAGTGCACTGTAAAGCCAAGAGACAAGACACATTGAGTTTTGAGGAAAGAAAATGTAGTTTATTGCAGAGTAGCAATGCGAGGAGCCAGGGGACTCCACCAGATCTGACTCCTCGAGCAGGGGTTAGGTTACAACTTTATCGGGATTCTAATCTAGGAAGTTATACATATTCATCAATTTTCTGGGAACTTTCACACATAGGTAATTTGGGGGGAAGAGAGTGTGCGTGCAGTGGTATGTTGCCTGGTTTAGGGCTAGTTCTTGTTTAACACTCTGGCCTTGGTGTCCTGAAACATCTGATGTTTTTCTGCAAAACAAGCTAACAAAGTGATTAAGCAAGGTACATGGAGGAGGTTAGATAAGAAACAGAAATTCACTAGGGTGGTTGAGACGCAGGCCTCAGCTTCAAGACAATCACAATGACAAATTGCAATTTTGGCTTAATATCTATAACTCTTTTCATGCTTCAAAAGCAGTTTATTGAAGGTTGCCATCTTTTACCTATTTCTTAAAGGCTGTCACAAGGAGAAATAAATGGAATGAAAATGAGTACATTTTATTTAAAAACTGAAAATGCCAGTTAAATACTAAAATCTATGCTACGGACATTAGCAAATGCTTTTTGGAAGGATGGATGGTCAGGTGTTATAAAATGGAGTATGAATCAGAAGTTAACACATTAATTAAATTGGAATTCAAATTGTCCTAGAGTAAGAAGACTCACTCCTGGTAAAGTAAAATCAAAGAGATTTATTGAGGGTAATACAATTCAGGAATTGAAGAAACACAGGGCAGAGAGGAGTCTACCAAATGTGCCCACTTTATGAGGGAAAAGTGGAGTTATAGCATATGACTCAGAGTAAATGGAGAGGAGTAGTGAAATACTACCAACATCATAATCTCTCTTAGCAGCAACAAACCCTCTCCAGAACAACCACATTCTTACCTTCACACTTTTTTGCTAAGAGCAGTTAAGGTTTAGGGAAGTTGAAGGCTACATTCTCAGGAATGCAGAGACAGGGGCTTTGGTAAAGCTAAAATCTGATTCAAAATGGAGTCTAGTTAACAATATGGTATTTTATTCAAACCGAGGTTAACTGTCCTGTTCCAGCCAGGCACCTCAATTTGCAGTATTCCTACACAAAATTAAGTGGGAAAAATACCTTAAACTCTTGTCAAGTTTCAAGCCAGAATGACAAAGAGATACTTTGGGGCAGGCAAAACTATGACTATTTCCTATGTGTGATAAACCAAAAGCAAACAAAACTGTTGAGTCAATTCCTGTGTGGGTTTGAATCGCCAACCTTTAGATTAGTAGTCAAGAGCAAACTATTTGTGTCCAATGAATACATGAGCAAAGATGATTAACTTTCCATCATAAATCTGTATTTACCTTCCTATAGTATGGTGATATCATTGAGAAGTAGCTACTACATATCCTAGGTGCCTTGCATAGTTGTTTTTGGTATTTACACTCTATTTCCTCATCTTCTGGCTACATAGAGCAGATTCTGAATCCCTGTTGTTGTTAAGTACCATAGAGTCCATTTCTACTTACAATGACCTCATGTGACACAGTAGAACTGCCACATAGGGTTTTTTAGGCTGTAATCTTTACAAGAGCAGGTAGCCAGCTCTCCCTTCAATCAGCTGGGTAGGTTTGAACCTCCAACCTTTCGGTTAGCAGCCAAGCTCTTAACTATTCGTCACCAGGGCTCCTCTATGTCCTTAGGTGATGGTAAACCAAGAATGGAAGGTGACTCAGTTCCTAAACAAAACAGCCATGAAGTGGAAAGCTGCTCATTAACTAGCAGCTTCCATATTGAACTGTTCCATAATCAAAAATAAACTTTTATTGGCTTAAGTCACAGAAATTTTAGGGTTTGTTTCAGCGGCTAGAAACCTAACTAATACACCACTTAACTGTAGTGAAAGGGTGTACCAAAAAATAAACAACAGAAACAATCAAATAAACAGTTACCTTCATTCCTTTAAAAAGGTAGTCTTTTGCCTTCCTAGATTTACTGGATATCCATATAAATTTGTTTTTCAATATATCTGTGAAGTGATTAATATTATTGCCTTTCTGTGTTCTCAAACACATTTCCCTTTGTTAAACTGTTCAATCATTTTGACTTGGAAATTAAAGCTTAAGATATACTGGACAAGTTGCTCTTTTCAAATGAAGAAGTCTTAATTTTCTGCGTGACCAAATGAAAAAAAAATCAGATATTAATTTGAATTTAACTGTTAGTTTTGCAATTTATATTATGTGAATAATGCAAACTCAGTCTCTTGAATTTTAGAAGTAATTTATACAGATCTATTTTTTTATTGTACTTTAGATGAAGGTTTATAGAACAAATGGTTTCTCATTAAACAGTACACATATTGTTTTATGACAATGGTTATAAACCAACATGTCAACACTGTCCCTTCTCAACCTTAGGTTCCCTTTTACTGGCTCTCCTGTCCTCTCCTGCCTTCTAGTTCTTGTCCCTGGACTATTGTGCCCCATTAGTCTTGTTTTGTTTTATGGGGCTGTCTAATCTTTGGCTGAATGTTGAATCTTGGGAGTGATTTCATTACTGAGCTAAAAGGGTGTCCGGGGGCCATACTCTCAGGGTTTCTCCATTCTGTGTCGGGCCAGTAAGTCTGGCCTTTTTTTCTGAGTTAGAATTTTGTTCTACGTTTTTCTCCAGCTCTGTCTATGACCCTCTGTTGTGATCCTTGTCAGAGCAGTCAGTGGTGGTAGCGAGGCACCATCTAGTTGTACTGGACTCAGTCTGGTGGAGGCTGTGGTGGTTGTGGTCCATTAGTCCTTCAGACTAATCTTTCCCTTGTATCTTGTTTTCTTCCTTCTCCCTTGCTGCCGAAGGGGTGAGACCAGTGGAGTATCTTAGATGGCTGCTCATAGGCTTTTAAGACCCCAGATGCTACTCACAATGTAGAATGTAGAACACAGTCTTTACAAACTCTTATGCCAATTGAGCTAGATGTTCCTTTAGACCATGGTCCCCACAGCCCTCTTCCCAGCAATTCAGTCTGTTAGGGAGTTTGGATGTGTCTATGGAGCTTCCATAGCCTTGCCTTGTACAAGTTGTGCTGGCTTCCTCAGTATTGTGTACTGTCTTACCCTTCACCAAAGTTACCACTTATCTATTGTCTGTCTATATTCTTCTCCCCACCCCTCCCATCCCTCGTAACCAACAAAGATTGTTTCTCTGTGTGTAAACTTTTGCATGAGTTTTTACAGTAGAGGTCTCATACAATATCTGTCCTTTTGTAGTTGACTTATTTTACTCAGCATAATGCCCTCTAGTTTCATCCATGTTGTGAGATGCTTCACAGATTCATCATTGTTCTTTTTCGTTGCATAATACTTCATTGAGTGTATGTACCATAGTTTGTTTATCCGTTCATCTGCTGATGGACATCTAGGTTGTTTCCATCTTTTTGCTATTGTGAACAATACTGCAATGAACATAGGTGTGCATATGTCTGTTCATGTGACGGCTGTTATTTCTCTGGGATATATTCCTAGGAGAGGGATTGCTGGATCATATGGTATTTCTATTTCTAGCATTCTAGGGAAGTGCCATATCATTTTCTAAAATGGTTGTATCATTTTGCATTCCCACCAGCAGTGCATAAGAGTTCCAATCTCCCTGCAGCCTCTTCAACATTTGCTATTTCCAGTTTTTTGGATTCGAGCCAGTAATGCCAGGGTGAGATGGGATCTCATTGTGGTTTTAATTTGCATTTATCTAATGGCTAGTGATTGTGAGCAATTCCTCAAGTGTCTGATGGCTGCTTGAACGTCTTTTTTGGTGACGTGTCTGTTCATTTCCTTTGCCCAATTTTTAATTGGATTATTTGTATTTTTGTTGTAGAGGTCTTAGATTTTCTTGTAGATTATAGAGATCATAACTTTATCTGACTTGTAATGTCCAAAATTTTTTTCCCATTCTGTAGGTTCTTTTTACTCTTTTGGTGAAGACTTTTGATGAATGTAACTGTTTCATTTTTAGAAGATCCCAGTAATCTAGCTTATTTTCTGTGGTTTGTGTGTTGTTGGTTATGGTTTGTGTCTTGTTAATGCCATGCATTACGGCCTCTAGCGTTGGCCCTATTTTTTCTTCTATGAACTTCATAGTTTTTGGCTTTATATTTAGGTCTTTGATCCATTTGAATTAGTTTTTGTATATAGTGTGAGGTATGGGTCCTGTTTCATTTTTTTGCAGATGGACATACAGTTTTGCCAGCACCATTTGTTAAAAAGACTGTCTTTTCCCCATTTGATGGACTTTGGGCCCTTGACGAAGATCAGGTGACTGTAGGTGGATGGGTTTACATCTGGGTTCTCAATTCTGTTCCATTGGTCAATGTGTCTGTGTACCAGGATGTTTTGACTACTGTAGCTGTATAGTCGGTTCTGAAGTCAGGTAGTGTGAGTCCTCATACTTTATTCTTCGTCTTCAATAGTGCTTTTCTTATCCAGGACTTTTTCCCTTTCCATATAAAGTTAGTGATTAGTTTTTCCATCTCTTTAAAGAATGTTGTTGGTATTTGGATCAGGATTGCACTGTATTTGTAAAATGCTTTGAGTAGAATTGTCATTTTCACGATGAATCTACCTATCCATGAGCATGCTGTATTTTTCCATTTATGTAGATCCCTTTGGGTTTCTTGCAGTAGTGTTTTGTAGTTTTCGTTGTATAGGTCTTTTACATCTCTGGTTAGATTTATTCCTAAGTATTTTATTTTTTAGGGGCTATTATAAATGGTATTGTTTTCCTGATTTCCTTTTCATCATTCTCTTTATTGGTGTATAGGAATCCAACAGATTTTTGTATGTTTATCTTGTATCCTGCTACTCTGCTGAGTCTTTCTATTAGTTCCAGTAGTTTTCTTGTGGAATCTTTAGGGTTTTCTATGTATGGTATCGTATCATCTGCAAACAGGGACAGTTTAATGTCTTCATTACCAGTTTGATGGTGTTTATTTCTTTTTCCTGCCTTATTGCTCTAGCTAGAACTTCCAGTACAATATTAAATAGGAGCGGTGATAAAGGGCATCCTCATCTTGTTTCTGTTCTCAAGGGAAATGTTTTCAGCCTCTCTCCATTAAGAATGATTTTGGCTGTTCGTTTAGTATAGATGCCCTTTATTAGGTTGAGAAATGTCCTTTCTACACCTATTTTATTGAGAGTTTTTAACAGGAATGGGTGTTGGATTTTGTCAAATGCCTTTTGTGCACCAATTGAGATGATCATTTGACTCTTTTCTTGCCTTTTATTTATGTGGTGGATTACGATGATTGATTTTCTAATGTTGAACCATGCTTGCATACCTGGTATGAATCCTGCTTGGTCATGGTGTATTATTTTTTGGATATGATGCTGAATTCTATTGGCTAGAATTTTGTTGAGAATTTTTGCATCTATATTCATGAGAGATATTGATCTGTAATTTTCTTTTTTTTTTGGCATCTTTGCCTGGTTTTGGTATCAGGGTTATGCTGGCTTCATAGAATAAATTTGGAAGTTTTACTTCCTTTTCTATGTTTTGAAATAGTTTGGGTAGTACTGGTATAAGCTCTTCTCTGAATATTTGGTAGAATTCTCCAGTGAAGCCATCTGGGTCAGGGCTTTTTTTGTTGGGAGTATTTTTTATTACCTTTTCAATCTCTTCTCATTATGAGTCTGTTCAGATTTTCAACATCATTTTGTGATAGTTTGGGTAGGTAGTGTGTTTCTAGAAATTTATCCATTTCCTCTAGGTTTTCAAATTTGTTGGAGTATACTTTTTCATAATATTCTGTTACAATCCTTTTTCTTTCAGTTGGGTCTGTTGTAATGTCCCCCATTTCATTTCTTATTTGGGTTATTTGTCTCCTCTCCTGTTCTTTTTTTTTTTTTGTCATTCTGGTCAGTGGTTTGTCGATTTTGTTGATTCTTTCAAAGAACCATCTTTTGGTTTTGTTGATTCCTTTTATTCTTTTTCTGTTCTCTATTTCATTTATTTCTGCTCTGATTTTTACTATTTCTTTTCTTCCGGTGGTTGTGGGCTTTTTTTTGCTGTTCTCTTCCTATTTGTTTGAGTTCTGTAGTTAATGTTTTGATTTTGTCCCTTTCTTCTTCTTTGATGTGTGCATCTATTACTATAAATTGTCCTCTGAGGATTGCCTTTGCTGTGTCCCAAAGGGTTTGGTATGATAAATTTTTGTTCTCATTTGATTCTAGGGATTTTTTGATTCCACCTCTGATTTCTTCTATTACCCAGAGATGTGTAAGCAGGGTGTTATTCAGTTTCCATGTAATTGATTTTTTTCCTTGCTCTTCCTGTTGTTAATTTCTACCTTGATGGCATTGTGGTCAGAGAAGATACTTTGAATTATCTCA
>NW_004443958.1:73458-75030 GCF_000243295.1 Trichechus manatus latirostris
TATTTTGGAGCCCTGTCATTGGGTGCATAGATGTTTATTATGGTTATGTCTTCATGATGGATTGTCCCCTTAACCATTATATAGTGTCCTTCTTTGTCTTTTATAGAGGATTTTGTTTTAAAGTCTATTTTATCTGAGGTTAATATTGCCACTCCTGCTCTTTCTTGGTAGTTGTTTGCTTGATATATTTTTTTCTATTCTTTAATTTTTAACAAATTTACATTTTTGCTTCTAAGGTGCGTCTCTTATAGACAGCATATTGACGGATCCTTTTTTTTTTTTATCCATTCTGTCACTCTCCATCTCTTTATGGGTACACTGAGGCCATTTACATTCAGTGTAATTATTGATAGATGTGAGTTTATTGCTGTCATTTTGTAGTACTCTTTTTTGTGTACTGACATTTTCTTTGTTCCTCTTACTCTCCTTTGCTGAATTCCTTTTGTTTATGGATCTTTTTTCATTTCTTTTGTTTTTGTAGGTTTTGTTTTTACTGAGACTTTTTGTTTTTCCTTTTTATTTTGATGAGTAGGTTTGTTAGCTTTCTTTGTGGTTGCCTTGAAATTTACCCTCATCTTCCTAAGTTTGAACCAGTCTATTACTACTTGGTATCACCTTGCCTTCCTCTCCATTAGAAGGTTCTATACCTACACCGTTTATTCCCTCTTCTATTGTTCTGAAGTTGTAGTTACTTACATATTAACCTCTCTGGTTCCCTGTTGTATTTCTTTTGGTTTTGGATAGTCCTTGAGAGTTCATTTCCTAGACTGGTATGTGGCTGGTATGATCCTGTGTCCTAGATTCAGCCTGTGAGCTGATGTTTTTGTTCTCAGATTGAAGGACTCCCTTTAATAATTCTTATAAGTTTGGTTTGGTTTTTCCATATTCCCTTAATTTCTGTTTATCTGGAAATGTCCTAACTTCACCATCATATCTGAATGAGAGTTTTTCAGGATATATTATTCTTGGCTGGTAATTTTTTTTCTTTCAAGGTTTTATATATGTCATCCCATTGCCTTCTTGCCTGCTTGGTTTCTACCAAATAATCTGAGCTTAATCTTATAGTTTCTCCTCTGTATGTGACTTTTTGTTTTCTTTCAACTGCTCTAGGATTCTTTGTTTGTCTTTGGTTTTGGCGAGTGTGATTTGATATGCCTTGTTGATTTTCTTTTGGGGTCTGTCCTATATGGGGTTCTTTGATCTTCTTGGATGTTTAGCTTTTCATCTTTCATGATACTGCAGAAGTTTTCTATCAGCAGTTCCTCAATGATCCTGTCTGTGTTTTCTGTTTTCTCCCTCTGTTCTGGAACTCTAATCACTCACAGATTTTTGCTTTTGATTTTATCCCACATAATTCTCAAGTTTTTTTTCATATTGCTTCATTCTTTTTTCTGATTTTTCCTCAGAGTTTTATCCAAGTGTTTGTCTTTAATTTCGCTGATCCTGTCTTTAACCATTTTAAACCTGCTCCTCAGCCCTTCTATGACTCTGTCCATTTCTTAAATCTTGTTGTTTATCTTTTGAATTTCTAATTGTTGTTTTTGTATGATTTCTACTTGTGAATTTATTTTA
>NW_004443958.1:75130-87146 GCF_000243295.1 Trichechus manatus latirostris
TTAACTCTTGGATAGCTCTGAATATTATAGATTTGAATTCTCTATCAGGTAGTTCTAGTGCCTTTTCTTCTACTGGAAAGTCATCTCGTGTTTTATTTTGGACACCTACTGGAACCATCCTGTCCTGTTTTTGTAAATGTTTTAATATTGTCTGATGTCTTTGGGGCATTTGGTAGTTATTTTCCTCATCTATTGATTGTAGATTTCTTTGTTTTGTCCTGCTTTTTTGTTTTACTTGGTTATGTATGAGCAGGCAGGCTGTGTGTTCTTTGTTGTTTGCTTGTCTGTGGGCATGATGCTTTCCCCCTCCTTCTCCAATTGTCAGGATCAGTCGCCCAGATGTGGCATAGCAGGGCAGGTCTAGCTGAAGAGGAGCTGCTGGGATGTTTTGTTTGTGGCACATACTAGGGCCAACAGGGCGGTCTGGGAATTAGCGCAAGGCAGGTTCCAGTAGGCCGTGTCTGTAATGCTTGGGTGTGTGATGTTCAGTGCACAGTGCATGTAGGCAGGATGGAAGGGGGAGATTGTGGTGTGTGGAGCTAAGATGGGTTTGGCAAAGAGGAGAGAGAGGAGAAAGGACCAGGAGCCAAGAACATACAAAGAAAAAAGAGTGCTAAGAGGGCTTGCCATTGGAGTGGAGAGATGAGATACTGAGAAATGGAGAAAAACAAAAAGGAGAAGAAGAAGAAGAAAAGAAATGAATAAATAAAAATTGGAAAGAAAAAAAGAAAAACCCCCAGGGATCACACCGGTGCGACATGAGGTCTGGGGAAGTTGCTCCCAGGCTGTGAAGTACAGCCTGGCTAGAAAGGGCAGAGGTGTCACTCAGCACCAGGTATTCAGGAGACAGGAAGAGAAAGTAAGTATAGAGCAACAATTAACTGAATAATGAAGAAAGACAAAAAGGGAAAAAGAGAGACAAGAAAACAAAACAAATTAAAAAAAAAGAAAAACCCCCCAAAAAAAACAAGAAAAAAGAAATGCCCTCAGGGAGCCCTCTGTGCATCTGTGCAAACTGAGGGGATAGGTTCCAAGCCTCACAGTACTGCCCGGCTAGAACGGGCTCCCAATTCAAGAAAAGAAGAGAAAACAAACAAACAAACAGATCAAAATAAATAAACGAAAGCCCCGGGATCCCACCAGCATGGCAGCACGGGCCAGGAAGCAGTTTCATATTTGAGTGGTGTTTCACAGCCTTTCAGGAAGAAGCAAAGATGGCTCACGGAGCCAGCTATTTGAGAGAAAGGAGGGGGAGGTGGTGAGAGATACAGAAGAAATCAAAATTAGCAGAAAAAAGCAACACCTGCAGCCAACAAATGGCACTCAGGGAGCCGGCCAGTGCGGGCAGGTGGAATCTAAGCAGCACTGGGGTGAAGCTTGTGTTTCTGGCCAAGAGACCATGGCCGCAGGAAGCAGAGGAGGCCAAGTGGGGGTGGAGAAGTGTGGGGGGTGGGAAAGCATATATCACTGGTTACCGGTTGTTTTGTCTCCTGCTGGAAGCTCCTTGAAGCTGCTTTCCTGAACCCTCTGTTCATTGATCTCCAATAGGAGTCCAAGATGGTGGATGCATGCTGTGGTAGCTGATAGGAGACCTCTGCATGTATCTCTCCTCACTCTTTTCTCTGTCAGTTTCTTATTCCTTTCAGTGCTTGGCTGAGTTCTTTATCTCTTCATTTATTGTGTATGGTTGCAAGATTGATGTTTTCTCTGTTTGGCTTAGTTTTTTGGATCTTTGCTGTGGAGGGACTGTGTGGGGCTTCTGTCTATAACACCATGTTTCCCAGAAGTCTATGCAGATCTATTTTTAAGGAACACACATTTCCATGATAATTTAGTTGGCCTCAACTTTCATAATGTTGTACCATCTGGAAATAAAATATTATGTAGGTATTTTCCATTTTATTACAGTGGCACTGTACTGCCAGGTAAATAACTCTATATCTTCTGCTTTCAAATGAGATTTTGCAGGTGTGCTGAAAATCCTTACTCAATAATTGATCTAACACCCTAATTGCTCATTATGAACTCTCAAAAGTTTTAGAAGAAAATAAGTACAATTCAATAATTAAAATAAAACATGATGTAATTAATGCATTAAATTACTATAATGTGTATTAGAAACATAAGGATGCGGTCGTCAAGTCATTTATTTATTCAACTAATATTTACTGAGTAAATGTATCAAGTAGACACCAGAAACAAAATGATATAGTTTTTGCTATATAGTAAAAAAATCATAACTGCATATAGTGAGGAAAATGATAGGGGTAAATATGAGGTACAGTTGTGGATAGCACAGGGAATGGAGTGAATCTTGTTTAACCCTTTCATTTTGCAAGCAAGAAAATTGAGGAATTTATCAATTGGAACAATAGCTGAAACTATGACGAATGCATGTAGAGAACATGATGCAGGTCAAATAATAACTGGAGATGAGATAACAGAGTATATATATATACGTTAATAAAAATTATATGATTAATCCAAAACTAATAAAATTTATTTGCATCATTTGATAGTCACAGCTATGCTCTGTGGATCTTTTTAAAGATAATTCATCTTCGTATCTATAGTCTTAGTCATTGTAGTCCCCATTTATTGGGCATCTAATGAATCTAAACTCTATGAGGTCATATTTTATGTCTGTTCACTCCACATATCTCCAGCTGATAACATAATAACTGACACATAATATATACTTAATAAAGTTTTAGAGACTTAATGTTAATAAATGAATGAATATGCCTGGCATGATGCTAAATGTTGTAACTACATTATCTCATATGATTCTCAGAATAATCTTATGCAGTGGATATTACTACCCTGTTTTTCAAATGAGAAAACTGCAACTTGGAGTTCAGTAGCTTTTCTGGATTACACAGATATTGAGAGCCAGAGATGTATGAAAACTATGTTCTTAACCATTACACCATCATACCTTCATTCTAGCAGAGCAACTACCTTGAAATACAAAATATAAGAGAAATCATATTGCAAGGAACCAGAATGCAGTAGATACTGTCAGAAATTTGAATTATGCCTCTGAGTTTAGGATTTTTAGACGACAAGGAAAGGGAAGACAAATCTGTATAGTTATTTTCATTCTCCACAAAAATAAATCATATAAAACCATGTTCAGATGCATGGCTTTGTGTCCGCTGTTTTGTTTATTTGAGAACAAAATAAAACAAGATTTTTGTGAAAACAACCTTTTAGTGATAGGGATTCCCTATTCTTAATCATGTTCTTAGGGGGAGAAAAGACTTTTTAAATACTTAATTCTTAAATTTACAATATATACAGAAGTAGAGAATATATCTTTGTATTCCAAACCCATTGTTGTCGAGTCGATCCCAACTCATACTGACCCTATAGGACAGAGTAGAACTGCCCCATAAGGTTTCCAAGGAGTGGCTGGTGGATTCGAACTGTTGACCTTTTCGGTTAGCAGCCAGATCTTAACCATTTTTTAGAGCTCGGCTGCTAACTAAAACGACTATGCAGCCAGGGCTCCATCTTTATATTACAACTGATGAAAAGTGTTTCTTTAAGAGTTTAAGATTATGTGTTTTAAGTACATTTTACCCTGATTTAAAAAAGACATTTTATGTTTTAGTAATTTAGAGACAGAAATCATTATTATGTCTATTAGATTGTCTTTCTCCTATATAAGATGAGAATAGTACAAAATTTTTGATAGGTGCAAATCTCAGTTAATATGAAATTTTCACAAGTATTTGTAATACATATAATCTGTATATTGGCTAAAGTAAAATATATGTTTTAGATTCAAAAGTTTATGGAAGCAAAGTTATTCTAGCAAGTGTCTGTTTTTGTTCGATTGATTGATTTGTTTTTGTTTCCCTCCAAGATTTCCTTCCTTCTCTTTCTCTTTTTGGATCTGACTTGACTTGCATGTGAAAGCTGGACAATGAATAAGGGAGACCAAAGAGTTGACGCATTTGAATTATGGTGTTGGTGAAGAATAATGAATATACCATGGACTGCCAGAAGAATGAACAAATATATCGTGGGAGAATTACAGCCAGAGTGCTCCTTAGAAGCAAGGATGGTGAGACTTTGTCTCATGTACTTTGGACATGTTATCAGAAGGGAACAGTCCCTGGAGAAGGACATCATGCTGGGTAAAGTAGAGGGTCAGCAAAAAAGAGGAAGACCATCAACGAGATGGATTGACACAATGGCTGCAACAATGGGCTCAAACATAGCAAGGATTGTGAGGATGGCACAAGATCAGGCAGTGTTTTGTTCTGTTGTACATAAGTTTGCTATGAGTTGGAACCAACTCAATGGCACCTAACAACAACAACTACATTTCAATCACATGGTCTCACTTCTGTGCCAAAAGAATAAAAAAAGATACAGGTTGGAGAAACAGAGAAACTAGTGTCTTTATATTACGTTATTGGAGGGAGCTGGAGCAGGGAGACATGTGACCCCAAGGAAAACAACAATTGTCCTTTTTGTAGGATACTGAGGGAGACTCCCTGTTCCTGAGATCCTATAGACCACCATGAGAGAAGAATAATTCTGAGAATGAAGCCAGATGAAGAAAAGCAGTTAAAAAATAAAACAACATAAAGACTGTGTTTTAATAAAATCGAGAGCCTGGATCCAGCTATACTTGAAGACCTACCTCAAAATTCCATCTTGTTTAACCGATAATTGTATAATGTATGTTATATTTTACTTAGAAGCTCAAAAACTTGATGACAACAGAAAAGTATTTGGCATGTCAACTCACTAAGGGATGAGTAAGACAAAGTTAATATGCTTCTTTCTTTCTCAGAAAATGTCTTAGACACTTCTCAAGTTCTTATTCCCTAGCAATCCCTTTAACCTCTTTTTCAATGTATACTCTGTTTGCTGGATTTATGTCATGTTTTATGAATCATTGCCTCATTCTGCTGGAAGAGATCTGTAAAAGTGGTGTGGCAACAGCATCTGACCTTTTCCTTTAACTTCCTAAGGGGAAGGAGAGAGAATCATTATCAGCATCACCCCAAGGTTGATTCCTATGAAGCAGAGATGAGGCATACCTCCTCTCTCCAAACTTTTTACCAATTCCGACACCAGTCATCTTTCCTATGGAACTCTCTACTTCTGGGTTTGATAATTCATTGTAATGGCCACACAGAACTCACAGCCAATACGATTATGGGGTTTATTAGGCAAGTAACAGGTTGCAGTTCAGAATCAGAAACAACCCAGGGTACAGTTTTTCAATCAGGACAGCTCCTTCTCAGCTGTTCCCACAGGCAGACTCTCCCTGCCCCTCGGCCCCTCGGCCTCTTGGGTGTCTTGAGCTTCTTGGGACAGCCCAGCCTCTGCCATACTCAGGCAAGTGTTACAAAGCTCTTTAGCTCCATCAATAAGTGCACAGTTGCACCCCACTCTGCCAGTAAGCCTTGGTCCGAAGGCACTCATCTCTCTAGCACACCCACTGTCACCATCTTGCTCCATGGGTCAGGAAGCCCACTGCTCCCACTGTCTTGTGCCAATCTCTTGGTTTTGCTGCCACCATTTTTCTGCCACTGCTTCTCACTGTCTTGCACCGTCTTCAGTGTTACATCTTTCTCTGTCTCCTGGGTCTAGGAGGTTCTCAGTGCAGGGACCCTGGGTCAAAAAGACATGCTCCGCTCACATCTCTTCTTCTTGGTAGTAGTCAGGTTCCTCCCTTTCCACTCCTGGGATGGCTCATTTAAGCCTAGAGAGATGGCAAAACTGACCAATTCTCTTGTTAGTGTTCCATACTCCTTATTTGCATGGTTCCACCCAATCA
The DNA here is from genome assembly GCF_000243295.1 of Trichechus manatus latirostris. NCBI lineage: Eukaryota > Metazoa > Chordata > Mammalia > Sirenia > Trichechidae > Trichechus > Trichechus manatus. The sequence goes on from NW_004443958.1 coordinate 80,934, forward strand.
TTTGGTGGGAATTATAAGACCATGACTAGAAAGTCCATATAAAAGTGATCCATAGCACCACAATATCTTTTAGTAGTTTCTTGAGAAAGTATGCATAGAGAAGTATATTTGTTATACTCTACATGTCAGACTACATATATTCAACCCTCAACTTGATTAATGGCATAGTTGTTGTCTTACTTATCTAGTGCTGCTATCACAGAAATAGCACAAGTGGGTGGCTTTAACAAACAAAAATATATTTTCTCACAGTTTAGGAAGAAAGAATTTTGAATTCAAGGCATTGGCTTTAGGGAAGACTTTCTCTTTTGGCTTTGGGAGAAAGTCTTTGTCTCTTTTCAACTTCTCTTCCTTGGTAATCATAGTGATCTTCATGTGGCATGGCATCTATCTTTCCCCATCTCTGCTTAACTTGCTTCCTTGTTTAATCTGCTCTTTTATATCTTAAAAGTGACTGACTTATAACACATCCTACAGTAATATTGCCTCATTAACATAACAAAGAAAACCATTTTCATTATAATGGGCTTATAACCACAGGTATAGGGCTTATATTATGGGAGGACACAATTTAATCTCCAACAGTGGCTTAGAATTATAGATCCAAAATTAGATTTACTCAAAATTTTAAAAGTGTTTATTTAATGTCTTCTAGCTTCCAGTTTTGCTCTGAATCAGTTTGCTACTATCCTGTTTATCTAACCACAGTACATACCCTATTCCCCCTACTCCTACTTAAAACTTTTAGAATCATCCTTTTGATTTTGGTTTTCTGAAATTTTGCAATGATATGTCTTGTTAAGCCTCTTTTTGCAGACATAATGTTGGGGACTTACTGGGCCCTTCCAATTCTGAATAATTTATTTTCCTATCATTTATTTTCTCTTTTCTTTCTTTTTGGAAATCCTATTAGTTGGATATTGGGATATTGAAACTGGATTGTGCCTCTAAATTTCTCATTCTTTTAATATTTTCCATCCCCCCCCCTTTTTTGTTCTACTTTCTGTGAGATTCTGTCAGCTTCCTCTTCCAAACATTTTATTGATTTAAAAAATAAATTACTATCATATTTACAATTACAAGACATATTGTTCTGTGTGTTGTCCTTTTTTATAGCATTCTATTCTTATTTCATGAATGCAATATCTTTTCTTAGATCTTTAAAAATATTGGTTTTGGTTTCCTGTTTTCCTCTGCTTATGCATTTCTCAACTTCCTTTTTTCATGTGGTCTTCCAGGTCTATGTTTCTCATATTTATATCTGAACTGTCTAGTAATTTTGGACTGTATAGTCACACTTGAGATATTAAAAGTGAAGACTGAGAGCCCTTTGTGGGGGTGCAATTTGTTATCTTGGGCAGTAGGATGATCAGATGAGGACTAAGCTATTTTATTGGTCTTTTTTGGCTTCATCAATATCCTACTGGTGTGATAAAGCTCACAGGCGTGTGTGTGTGTGTGTGTGTGTGTGTGTGTGTGGCAGGGGACATAGTGTCAATAAATCTGGCTGCCAGTATTCCTACAGTCAGTTAAGGGAAAGAAGGTGAGGGACTCTCATCATTCCTACTTGGACTCTTACTTTATTTCCCAGTTTTCAGTTTTTAGTAAAACAGCTCATCCCTTCCACTGGGCCTGAGAGCATTAAACCAAAGCCTGTCTGATTCAAGTTCTTCAACGCATATGCCTCCCTTGTCTTTCGAGAACAAGGGAGTGGTACTCACCTGGTTTAGTGGATTGGGAGTGATACTCTGAGAGACTAACTACTTCTCAATCAAATTATTTCCTAGCCATCTTCACAGTTAACTAGTCCCTCCATTTTTTTCCCCCTTATGGACATTCTGAAATATAAAATAACTTGCTTCATATTGGCCTTTCCTCTGCAGTTTTTGAGTAAATTTTTGTTTTTTTCCCAGTTGTAATCCATTTATCATTCATCAATTCACTTTTTTATTTGCAAAGTTTTGTTGATATCTCTTCCTCTTTATTATCTCCTTTCTCATTTTTACCTTGTGGGTTTATGATGTTTTTGTGTATTTACTATACTTCAGTGGAATTTTAGGAAGGAGTGGTTATAAGTTCATGTATTTAAGCTATCAAATTTAACTACAGGTCTTCAAATATTTATTTTTGAAATAATTTTGAAACTTTTTTTTTTACTCTGAGCAATTGTTTTCTGGTTTTTGTATCTATTATTTTCTGTCAGAACCAAAGAAGATTGTCCAAGAGACAAGACAGAGAAAAAAAATTGAAATAACCCTTCAACTTTTTTTCTGTGTCTTCCACTCAATCTCTAAATTCTTTTCTGGTAATTGTTATTCAATATATTTAACATTTATTCATTTAGATAGTTTCTTCTTTAATTAGCTACTTCACATTTGAGACATTAAAATACCTCAAACTTGACAAACATCTAAGAATTGTTGAAAAGACAAGCTGTAATTTTCAATAACGGATGTTGCCTAACAAACATAATATTATTTTTTCTACCTAAGAATGATAAAATATATATGCAACACTATCTATAAATAAAATGTAAGTAAGAAGAGATATGGTTTTACTAACACATAAAGAAAAATTTCATCCGGAAAAATGAGGAATAAAATTATTTTCCTCATTGAAAATTTCCTCAATATTCAAGTTGCAGTCCAGACAGAAGCAGATTGAACTAATGTGGTGGACAATTGTATTATTAGTAAACTTTCTTTGAATTATTCATCATTTTTATCTATCTGCCCGACATTTAGCCATCTGTCTCCTCAGGTTTATAGTTGTAAATATGGAACTGCTCCAATCTATAATTATAATGATAAAATATTTCAAGGGACAAAACTGGCACATTTACCCAAAATCTGTCTGCATCACACTGAGAAACATACAAGTTATAAAAATATACCTATACTAGCTGCTTCCAAATTATTTTAGCTTTTCTCTTTCAGAGACACATAATTTCTGAATATTTTGGTGGCATATACTCACAGTAATTGAAAATAGTTAAAGCAACTGCAGACATAAATAAAAGTTTGCCTCTCTGATCCTTTAAAATACAGGCTCTTTCTCCTTTACTCTTATAATGTGATTTATTTTATATATCACTCCCACCATGAAAGCAATGCTTTCATAGAAAAACAAAATTCACATCACAAAAGAAATCTGATATGGAAGTACTTCTCTACAACTTAAGCTTCTAGAAATAGATTCTAAACAACTACTTTCCTCTTATCAGATATTTGGCTCCCTAGATTGGGGGCATCAAGATGAGTAGAAATTGTTCCCTGGACAAAAAAGTATTAGAAAAATGCTCTAACTTTATCTTTTCTTATAACCACCCATATCTCAGAGTAAAGCTAAATGACGTTCAAGAACAAATTTTTAAAAAGAAAATTTCTATTTACAGGAGAGAAGGGTATTTGTTATTTCAATCAAAAATACCTTAGAATCGCCTGTGTCTAAAAAATCTCATGATGTTAAATAGTATTTATTAAGTAATTTAATGAATTCAAGTTCTAATTATCACTTAATTATTATTTATAGATCTGTCAGGTGCCCCTTATGCCTATCCTGTCATTTGCCACAATGATTTTGTTGTTGAAACTTTTAAGACAGCTGCATATGTTTTCCAGAGGGGAAAATATATTGTGGTTGTACTCAAATCTTCCTTCTTTAACCAACCAAAGAAACCAAACCAAACTCATTGGCTTTGAGTCAATTCCAACTCACAGCGACCCTACAGGACAGAGTGTAACTGCTGTATAGGGCTTCCAAGGAGCAGCTGGTGGATGCAAACTGCCAGCCTTTTGGTTAGCAGCTGAGCTCTTAACCACTACTTCACCAGGGCTCTCTTCTTTAACCAGTTCTCCCCTAAAGACTAATGACAGATAAGAGGAGTTGAATCATGCTAAAGGCAGAGAAGGAGGCATTTGATCCTTCTTAGTGTCAGGCAGTCAACCCAGAAAAGGTGTCACAGGCAATTTATACAAAGTCCCTGCAGCTCTTCAGTCTTTGTTTCACATCATCACTCCTCAAGCTCTACCAACTTTTCTTGGTTCCACAGCCTTGTATTGGCTGTTGCTTTATTTATTTATTTTTTTACATTTATTTTTCAGTGTTCCTAAAACTCCCAACATCTCCTTTATAGTGATGCTTTATTTTGACTATTTGTTTGACTTGAGTTAATATTAACACTGAAACTTGAATTTTGGCTCTAATGCAGTTCCACACAATGCACCTGTGGGCTACTCTCACCCAAATCAACAACTGGAAATCCAGCCCCGGGTCTAATCTTCTTTGAGAAATGAATCCATGTATCTCACTTCTTTGTTCCTATTTTAATAGAATCTTGGCTGCTTTGAAACATGCTTGGAGGCCTACTTTGTTCAGTGGTCATAGAACTTGCAAGTATGAAGGATGACACAGCTGGTATGTATGGAGGCAATCAGTAAGTGCGAATAGCAATGGGTTACCTTCCCATTCTTATATGGTACACCAATGCTTATTCTCAATATTCAAGGAGGGATGTAGATGAAATTCTTGATTACTTAGAGGAACTGAATAAATCATGTGGCCCGCTTTTTTTCCTTTTAAAGATGAGGAAATTTAGAAAGAAGATACTTAAATAATTAGCTCAAGTTGGCATCAGAGATGAAATTAATGTCCCCTGCAGAGATGGTTTAAGGAGCCCTAGTGACACAATGGTTAATGCTCTTGGCTGCTAACCAAAAAGTAGGCAGTTTTAACCAGCCAGCCACTCTGTGGGAGAAAGATGTGGCAGTCTGCTTCCGTAAAGATTTACAGCCTCGGAAACCATATGGGGCAGTTCTACTCTGTCCTATAGGGTTGTTATGAGTAGGAATTGACTTGACAGCAGTGGGTTTGGGTTGGGGTAGTGATGATTCAAAAGCATAGGTTCTGGAGCCCAGCTGCTTGTATTGGAATCTCAGCTAAGCAACTTGTTAACCATGCAACCATACCTATGTTGCCTAACCTCACTGTGCCTCAGTTTTTGACATAAAATAGGGGAGACAATTGAACTTCCACTCCAGAATTGTGAGGATTAAATGAGATAAAGTAAATAGCGTCTACACGTTAGTACTTGTTAGCTACTTTTTCCTCTAAACCAGTGGTTTCAAATACCAATCCATGTGTTCTTTCCATCAGAAATGCTGAGGATTTTTTTTTTTTTTTTTTTTTTTTAGAAATGCTGAATCCTGAGGTCCAGCTTCTAAATAAGTGTGACTTGGATATCCATGTCTATATTTTGAAGACAACACTTCCTCTCTGCCAAAAGGACAAAAACAAAACAATTCCCCTCCCCCCCAAAAAATTCTCACAGATGAAGGTCAGATAAATTTATGTATAACAAAGAAGAAATGGAAGGCTTATGCTCTTCCCCTAAATCAATTCTTACTTACCATGGCTTATAAGACTCATCCTGATCTAGCCCTTATCTTCCTCTTTAGACTCATTCTTTTCCTTCTCTCACCCTTATTCTCATCAGTGCTCCAGGCTTAGCAGTTACCTTTGGGCTCCTTGAATATTTTCCTCCTGTTTAAGAACCTTTGCACAAGCTGTCCCCTCTGCCTGAAAATATCTGTCACTTCACCTGGTTAACTCTTAACTATTCTTATATTTTAATTCAAATTCACTTCCTCAGGGAAATCTCCATATCCCTTCAAACTACATCAGATTTCCTCACAGCCTTATGTAACTTTCTATCACAGCACTTTTTTTTCTTTTTTATATTTTATTGTACTTCAGGTGAAGGCTTACAGAACAAATAGTTTCTCATGAAACAGAAGTACACATGTTGTTTTATGACATTGGTTAACAACCCCACAACGTATTAACCCTCTAACTTCTCAACCTTTTTCTTTTTGGTGAAACTACACATAGCTGAAGATACACCATTTAAAAAATTTCTACATGCACAGTTCAGTGACATTGACTACGCTCTTCCAATTGTGCTGCTATTCTCACTTCAGAAGAGGGCTTACAGAACAAAATAGTTTCTCATTTAACAGTTACTACAAATGTTACCCTATGACAATGGTTAACAATCTTACTACACATCAACAATATCCTTACTCAACCTTGGGTTCCCTATCACCAGCTTCCTTGTCCCCTTCTGCCTTCTGCCCCTTGTCACTGGACTCCTGTACCTCGTTAGTCTCTTTTGGTTTTACGGGGCTGTCCACTCCCAGGCTGAACAGTGAACCT
>NW_004443958.1:95765-135861 GCF_000243295.1 Trichechus manatus latirostris
AGTTTTCTCGCTCCATTTGGTGCTTGGCTGAGTTCTTTATCTCTTCATTTGATGTTTTAGGGTTTCAGGATTGTTGTATTCTCTGTTCGGCTTAGTTTTTCGGATCTTTGCTGTGGAGGGACGCCGTGGTTCTTCTGCTTAGAGCGCCATTTTGCTGGAACTCTTTTTTTTTCTTTTTAATTCTTAATGTTTTCACTTCATGTCTGTATTCCACTAGACTGTAAGCTCCATATGGACAGGGACCTTTACTGCTTGAGTTTACCATTGTTTCCTCAGTTCAACAAGTGGCACATAATAGAAACTGAATAAATTTTATTTTAATAAATGAGTGAAGGCACTACAAAACATTTCAAAATAGTTGTTACAGTTATTTATCACTGCTTAGTGCAAAATAAAATGGTGCCAACTGTAAAAATGGCATGGTGGAAGCATCAGACCTCCTTGTCTAACTTCACAAGGGTAGAGAGACAGACACCATCAACCTCAGCCCAAGGCTGATCCCCATGTAGTAGAGGTCAAACATACATCCACCCTCCAATCTTTTTACCAATTCTGATACCAGCCATCCCTCCCATGGCACTCTATATTTCTCTAGTGGGTTCAATAATTCATTGCAGTGACCACACAGAAATCACAGACAATACTCGCAGTTATGGGGTTTATTAGGGAAGTAACAGATTACGATCCAGGATCAGGAATGACTCAGGATACAATTCTTCGGTTAGGACAGCTTCTCAGCCATGCTCACAGGTAGTGCTCTTCCTGGCCCTTGGCCTCTTGGCCCTTTCCTCTTGGCCCCTTGGGCTTATTGGGGCAGCCTGGCCTCTGCCCTGCTCAGGCAAGTGTTACAAAGCTCTTTAGCTCCACCAATGAGTGCCTAGAGGCATCCCACTCCACCAGTAAGCCTCGGCCCAGAGGTACTCAGCTCTCTTGCTCCATGGATTGGCAAGCCTAGCTCTGGTAAAAAGTGCTGTGAGGCATCCTACTCTACCAGCCATCCTTCTGCCCAAAGGTGCTCAGCTCTCTTGCTCTGTGGAGTGGGAAACCCACCTCGCCATCTCCTGCTGGTCTCCTGGTTCTGCTGCCTCTGCTGCTTCCGTTCCTCTGCCACTGCTTCTCAGAATCTCTTGCCATCTCTGGTTTTACAGCGGTCTCTGTTTGTCTCCTGGGACTAGGAAGTTCTAAGCACAGGGACCTTGGGTCCAAAGGACATGCTCCATTCCTGTCTCTTCTTCTAGGTGATAGTAAGGTTCGCCCTTTCTGCCTCTAGGATGGCTCATTTTAAGCCTAGAGGGATGGAAAAACTGACCAATCCCTTGTTAGGGTTCCATACACCTTATTTGCATGTTCCCACCCCCACAAGGGTTCCATGCACCTTATTTGTATTAGCAGCGAGCTGTCCAATCCCCTTGGTGGGCCACAAGCACCTTACTTGCATAGTTCCAACCAAACTTTGTGTAGAAGTTACAAAGTCTATGGCTGAAAGGACCACGTTAGCAAACCACTCCAAGTTAATGGCTTGAAAGCAGGGTCATTTTATTATCTCTCATGGTTCTATGAATTGACTAGCCCCAGCTTGGCAGTTTTGCTGTTCTAGTGTAGATTCTTTCTGTTACTGCAGACAGATGGTTGCTAGGGCTGGTGTGATCCGAAGCCTCTAATGGAACACTGGGATAGCCAGGCCTCTCTCTCTTTCATGTATTCTCAGAGAATTTCCTTCTCTAAGTACCCTGTCCATTTAATCTCTCCATGTGGTCTTACCAGTAGGGTAGCTAGATTTCCTATATGGTGGCTCAGAATTCCAAAAAGACAAGAGGAGAAACTGCCAGTCTTTCTTAATGCCTAGATTTTCAAGTCCTGGAACATCACTTCTGCTACTTTTTGTAGTTATTGAACTCACAGATGTACAGAATAAATGCAGAAGAGACTGCACAAGTGAATACTTACTATTTACATGCACAAAACTAAATATCCTCACTTTCAATGTGAGGTATCAGAAGATAAGCAAATACAGGTAACTTACATAAGATACTGCTTCTAAGTAGTGGAACAAGAATTCAATCTCTGTTCTCTTTTTACTCAAAACCAAAATTGCTTATCCTTAAGATTTTCATGCTCAAAGACTTCCAGGCAACATGACACTATAGACAGAACAACCAAGCTGTCCCTTCACAGCAACGACCCCAAAAAATAACTCAGAGACAAATGTCTATCCTGACACCCTAAGCATCAAATGAAGAGAAAAAGAACTCAGCCAAGCACCAAATGGAATAAGAAACTTACAGAGAACAGAGAGTGAGGAGAGATACATGCAGAGGTCCCCTATCAGCTAATGCAGCATGGATCCGCCATCTTGGACTCCTGTCAGAGATCAGCAAACAGGGTGTATGGGAATGCAGCTTCATGGAGCTGCCAGCAGGAGACAAAAAAACTGGTAACCAACAATATATGCTTTTCCACCCCCCGCCCTTCTTCACCCCCACTCAACCTCCTCTGCTTCCTGCAGCCACAGTCTCTTGGGCAGGAAGCACTGGACTCACCTTTGTATCACTTAGATTCCACCCACCCGCATTAGCTGCCTCCCCCCTGAATGCCATTTGTTGGTTGCTGGTGTTGCTTTTTTCTTCTTCTTTTAGTTTTATTCCATACATCTCACCACATACCCTGCCTTTCTATCAAATACCTGGTTCCATGTGCTATCTTTGCTTCTTCCTGAAAGGCTGTGAAATGCCACTGGACTGTGGAACTCCTTCCCGGCCTGTGCCGCCACACTGGTGGGAATCCCAGGGCTTTTTTTTTTTTTTTTTTTGTTTTTTTTTTTTTTTGGTTTGTTTTGATTTATTTGTTTGTTTTGCTTTTTACCCCAGCTTGGGAGTCCCTTCTAGCCAGGCAGTACTGCACAGCGTGGGAGCTACTCTCTCAGTCTGCGCAGCCACGTAGTGAGATCCTGCCAGAATTTCTTTTTCCTTGTTTTTTTTTTGTTTTGTTTTCTCTCTTTTCCCCTTTTTCTCTTTCTTCATTTCTCAGTTTCTTATCTCTATACTTACCTTCTCTTCCTGTCTCCTGAATATCTGGAACTGTGTGACAGCTCTAGTCTAGCCCTTCTAGTCAGGCTGTACTTCACTGCCTGGGAGTAAATTCCCCAGTCCTCACAGCCAAACCAGTAGGATCCATGGGGGCTTTTCTTTTTTTTTTTTTCTAATTTTTACTTATTCATTTTTTAAATCCCTGTTTCTTTTTTCTTTTTTTCCTTTTCTTTTTTCTCTATTTCTTAATCTCTCATCTCTCCACTCCAACAGCAAGCTCCCTGAGCACTCTCTGTTTATTTTTTGCTCCTGTTCTTCTAGCCTCTTTCCCATACCCATCTTAGCTCCAAACATCAAAATCTCCCCCCTCCTTCCTGCCTACCTGCACCATGTGCTGAACATCACACCACCAAGCAGCACAGGCATGGCCTACTGGAACCTACCCTGCACTGATTCCTGGCCCGTCCTGTTGGTCCTAGTACATGCCACAAAAAACCCATTCCAGCAACTCCCTTTCAGCTGGACCTGCCCTGCTGGAGCATACCTAAGCGACTGACCCTGCCCATTGGAGAAGGCAAAAAGTATCGTGCCCACAGACGAGCAAACAACAAATAACATACGGCCCACCTCTCAGACATAAACAAGTAAAACAAAAAAGTTGGATGAAACAAACAAATCCACAATCAATAAATGAGAAAAATAATTACTGTCGAGAAGACAGCAGACAATATCAAAACATAAAAAAACAGAACAAGAAAGTTCCAGTAGGCATCCAAAATAAAACACCAAATGACTTTCCAGTAGAAGAAAAGGCACTAGAACTACTTGATAGGGAATTAAAATCTTTAATGTTCAGAGTTAATCAAGAGTTTCAGCAAAAAGTAGACAAAAATGAGGAAAAAATAGACAAATTCATACAAAAGGCAGAAAAATTCATGGAAAATACAGGCCAAAAAATGGAAGAACTCAGGAAAATAATGCAGGAATAAAAAGCCAAAATAAATTCACAAAGAGAAATCATACAAAAACAACAGTTGGAAATTCAAAAGATAAACAGCAAGATTTCAGAAATGGAAAGTGTCATAAAAGGGCTGAGGAACAAGTTTCAAATGATGGAAGACAGGATCAGCAAAATTGAAGACAAACACTAGGATACAACTCTGAAGAAAAAATCAGAAAAAGGAATGAAGAAAAAATAAAAAAAAAAGAATTCTGTGTGATACAATCAAAAGCAAAAATTTGCTAATGACTGGAGTTCCAGAACAAGAGAAGAAAACAGAAAACACAGAGAGAATCATTGAAGAACTGCTGAGAGAAAACTTCCCCAATATTATGAAAGATGAAAAGCTGACCATCCAATAAGCTAAATGAACCCCATATAGGAGAGATCCCAAAAGAAAATTAACAAGGCATATCATAATCACACTTGCTAAAACCAAAGACAGACAAAGAGTCCTGAGAGCAGCTCAAGAAAAACATAAGTCATAGATGAGAAACTATAAGACTAAGCTCGGATTATTTGGCAGAAACCATGCAGGCAAGAAGGCAAAGGGATGACATATATAAAACCTTGAAAGAAAAAAAAAATTACCAGCCAAGAATAATACATCCTGCAAAACTCTTATTCAAATATGATGGTGAAATTAGGACATTTCCAGATAAACAGAAAATAAGGGAATATGGAAAAACCAAACCAAGCTTACAAGAATTATTAAAGGGAGTCTTTCAGTCTGAGAACAAACAGCATCAGACCACAGGCTGAATCTAGGATGCAGGATTGTACCAGCAAGATACCAACCTAAGAAATGAACTCTCAAGGACTTTTCAAAACCAAAAGAATTACAACAGGGAACAAGAGAGGTTAATCTGTAAATGACAACAACATCAGAACAATAAAAGAGGGAATAAACAATGTAGGTATAGAACCTTCTAACAGAGAGGAAGGCAAGGTGATACCAAGTAATAATAGACTGGTTCAAACCTAGGAAGATAAGGGTAAATTTCAAGGCAACCACAAAGAAAGTTAACAAACCTACTCATCAAAATAAAGAAGAAAAACATAAAGTTTCAGTAAAAACAAAACCTACCAGAACAAAAGAAATGAAAAAAAAAAATCCACAAACAAAAGGAATGCAGCACAGGAGAGGGAGGGAAATGAAGAAAACGTCAACACCACAAAAAAAAGCACTACAAAATGACAGCAATAAACTCACACCTATCAATAATTACACTGAATGTAAATGGTTAAAATGCACCCATAAAAAGATGGAGAATGACAGAATGGATTAAAAAACAGGATCCATCAATATGATGTCTACAAGAGATACATCTGAGAAACAAAGTTGTAAATTTATTAAAAATCAAAGGATGGAAAAAAATATACCAAGCAACAGCTACCAAAAAAGAGCAGGAGTGGCAATACTAATCTCAGATAAAATAGACTTTAAAAAAATCCACCATAAAAGACAAAGAAGGACACTATATAATGATTAAGGAGACAATCCATCATGAAGTCATAACCATAATAACATCTACGCACCCAATGACAGGGCTCCAAAATACATAAAACAAACTCTAACAGCACTGAAAAGAGAAATTGACAGTTTCACAATAATACTAGAAGACTTCAACACATCACTGTGGATAAAGGACAGAACATCTAGAGAGAAATTCATGAAAAATACAAAGACCTAAATGGCACAGTCAGCCAACTTGACCTCATAGACATATATAGAACACTCCACCCTACAGCTGCAAAGTACACATTCTTTTCCAACGCACATGGAACATTCTCCAGAATAGACCACATCTTAAACCACATAGCAACCCTCAACAAGATCCAAAACACTGAGATAATACAAAGTAACTTCTCTGACCACAATACCACCAAGGAAGAAATTAACAACAGGAAGACGAAGAAAAAAAATCAATTACATGGAAACTGAATAACACCCTACTTTCAAACCACTGGGTAATAGAAGAAATCAGAGATGTTACCACAAAATTTCTTGAATCAAAAGAGAATGAAAACATATCATACCAAACTCTTTGGGACACAGCAAAGGCAGTGTTCAGAGGACAATTTATAGCAATGGATGTACACATCAAAAAAGAAGCCAGGGACAAAATCAAAACATTAACTGCACAATTCAAACAAAAAGAAAACAGTAAAACATGCCTAGAACCACAAGAAGAAAGAAAATAATAAAGATCAGAACACAAATAAATGAAATAGAGACTAGAAAAACAATAGAAAGAATCAACAAAACCAAAAGGTGGTTCTTTGAAAGGATTAACAAAATTGACAAACCACTGGCCAGACAAAAAAACATGAAAAGACACCACAAAAAAAGAAGATTACAGACCAACATCAATCATGAATATAGATGCAAAAATTCTCTTCAGAATTCTAGCCTATAGAATTCAGCATTGTAAGAAACAAATAATACAGCACAACCAAGTAGGATTCATACCAGGTATGCAAGGATGGTTCAACATTAGAAAATCAAACAACATAATCCACCACATAAATAAAAGGAAAGAAAAGAATCACATGATCATCTCAATTGATGCAGAAAAGGCAATTGACCAAGTCCAACACCCATTCCTGATAAAAACTCTCAATGAAATAGGTATACAAGAGAAATTTCTCAACATAATAAAGGGCATCTATGCAAAAGCAACAGCCAACATCATTCTTAATGGAGAGAGGCTGAAAATATTCCCCTTGAGAACAGGAAAAAGACAAGGATGCCCTTTATCACCACCCCTATTTCACATTGTGCTGGAAGTTCTAGCTAGAGCATTAAGGCAAGAAAAATAAATAAATGGCATCCAAATTGGTAAGGAAGAAGTTAAACTGTCCATGTTTGCAGATGATATGGTACTATATATAGAAAGCCTAAAAGACTCCACAAGAAAACTACTGGAACTAATTAAAAAGATTTGGCAGAGTAGTGGGATACAAGATAAACATACAACAATCGGTTGGATTCCTATACACCAACAAAGAGAATAATTAAAAGGAAATCAGGAAAACAATACCATTTATAATAGCCCCTAAAAAGATAAAATACTTAGGAATAAATCTAACCAGGGATGTAAAAGACCTATACAAAGAAAACTACAAAACACTACTGCAAGAAACCCAAAGGGATCTACATAAATGGAAAAACATACCATGCTCATGGATAGGTAGACTCAACATTGTGAAAATGACAATTTTAACCAAAGCAATTTACAAATACAATGCAACCCTGATCCAAATACAAACAAAAGTCTTTAAAGAGATGGAAAAACTAATCATTAACTTTATATGGAAAGGGAAGAAGCCCTGGATAAGTAAAGCACTATTGAAGAAGAAGACTAAAGTAGGAGGACTCACACTACCTGACCTCAGAACCTACTATACAGCTACAGTAGTCAAAACAGCCTGGTACTGGTACAACAACAGATACATTGACCAAGGGAACAGAATTAAGAACTCAGATGTAAACCCATCCACCTATGGTCACCTGATATTTGACAAGGGCCCAAAGTCCATCAAATGGGGAACAGACAGTCTTCTTAACAAATGGTGGTGGCAAAACTGGATGTCCATCTGCAAAAGAAATAAAACAAGACCCATACCTCACACCATATACAAAATCCAAATAAGATGGATCAAAACCTAGATATAAAGCTAAAAACTATAAAGTTCATAGAATTAAAAATAGGATCAAAGCTAGAAGTCCTAATGCATGGCATTAGCAGGATACAAACCATAACCAACAACACAGGAACTCCAGAATATAAGCTGTGATCTTCCTAAAATTAAAACTTATGCTCTTCAAAAGACTTCACCAAAACACTAAAAAGAAAACCTACAGACTGGGAAAACATGTTTGGACATTACAAGTCAGACAAATGTCTAATCTCTAAAATATACAAGAAAGTCCAACACCTCTACAACAAAAAGACAAACAATCCAATTAAAAAATGGACAAGGGAAATATACAGATACTTCACCGAAGAAGACATTCAGGCGGCCAACAAACACATGAGGAAATGCTCGCGATCACTAGCCGTCAGAGAAATGCAAATCAAAACCACAATGAGATACCATCTCAACCTGGCATTACTGGCACGAATCCAAAAAACTGGAAATAACAAATGTTGGAGAGGCTGCAGGGAGGTCAGAACTCTTAGGCACTGCTGGTGGGAATGCAAAATGATGCAACCATTTTGGAAAATGATATGGTGCTTCCTTAGAAAGCTAGAAATAGAAGTACCATACGATCCAGCAATCCCACTCCTAGGAATAGATCCTAGAGAAAAAAGAGTCATCACACGAATAGACATATGCACACCCATGTTCTCTGCAGCATTGTTCACAATAACAAAAATATGGAAACAACCTAGATGCCCATCAACAGATGAATGGATAAACAAACTATAGTACATACACACAATGGAGTATTATGCAACGATAAAGAACAATGATAAATCTGTGAAGCATCTCATAACATGGATGAAACTGGAGGACATTATGCTGACTGAAATAAGTCAATCACAAAAGGACAAATATTGTATGAGACCAATATGGTAAAAACTCATGAAAAAGTTTACACGCAAAAAGAAACAATCTTTGTTGGTTACAAGGGATAGGAGGGGTGGTGGGGGAAATACTAAATAGACAATAGATGAGTGGTAACTTTGGTGAAGGGTAAGACAGTACACAATACTGAGGAAGCCAGCACAACTTGTACAAGGCAAGGTCATGGAAGCTGTATAGACACATCCAAACTCCCTGAGGGACAGAATTGCTGGGCAGAGGGCTGTGGGGCCCATGGTCTCAGGGAACATCTAGCTCAATTGACATAACACAATTTATAAAGACAATGTTCTACATTCTACCTTGGTGAGTAGCGTCTGGGGTCTTAAAAGCCTGTGAGCAGCCATCTAAGATACTCCACTGGTCTCACCCCTTCGCGAGCAAAGGAGAATGAAGAAAACAATACACAAGGGAAAGATTAGTCCCAAGGACGAATGGACCACAACTACCACAGCCTCCACCAGACTGAGTCCAGTACAACTAGATGGTGCCTGGCTACCACCACTGACTGCTCTGACAGAGATCACAACAGAGGGTCCCAGACAGAGCTGGAGAAAAACGTAGAACAAAATTCTAACTCACAAAAAAAGACCAGACTTAATGGCCTAACAGAGACTGGAGAAACCCTGAGAGTATGGCCCCCGGACACTCTTTTAGCTCAGTAATGAAGTCACCCGAGGTTCATCCTTCAGCCAAGAATTAGACAGCCCCATAAAACAAAATGAGACTAATGGGGCACAACAGTCCAGGGACAAGGACTAGAAGGCAGGAGGGGACAGGAAAGCTGGTAATAGGGAAAACAAGTTTGAGAAGTGACAGTGTTTGCATTTCATGGGGTTGTTAACCATTGTCATAGGGCAATATGTGTACTAACTGTTCAGTGAGAAACTATTTGTTCTGTAACCTTCATCTAAAGTACAATAAAAAATAAAATAAAATAAAGTATAATTTAAAAAAAAAAAAAGATTTTCATGCTCTCCTTAAGAAAGCCAAATTTTTCCTCCTCTATTTTAGGAATGTTTTCCTTAAGCTTTAACAGACCACACAGAAATATTTCTGTCATGCCTGTTAATTTCATATAACAAAATATAAAATAGAATTTTCATACTGATAAAAAGTCAATGTTAAGTGGAAAAAATTACAAGCAACATAAACAATTAAGAGTTCAGTTATCGTTAAATTTAGAAGATGGCCTTTTAAAAAACCTATTGAAGACCTTGAATAGTACTGTGTGATCCTTGAAAGGTGCCACATGCTCTTGTGAGGCCTTGTAAGAGTTCATACAACTAATTAGTATTGTTGAAATGTTTGATCTGTTTTATCTCTTATTTTCTTTGAGTTGAGGCCTTTCTTTTTTAATTTTTAATTTAGGTTCTTAACAATGCCCTAGTATAAGTATATTATCAGATTATATAGCTGCTGGTGGACTTTAGTATTCTGCATATCTACTCTCAGATGTCAGGATTGTCACACATACCTAAAATTTTAATCTTGAAACGAAAGAATTGAGTATTAAAACATGAGGACCACAGGATATCAAATGTGAAGAGATTATGCTGTATAATATGTAATCTAAATCAGAACACTGGTTGACAGTTTTCAGTTCATAATTCCCTATTCACTTGGAAACACTCTGTGTACTTTTTCTGATTCACAAAGTGTTATTATTCCAGAAAGATAAACTGTTATCTTAAAATGTGTTTGTCTGTAATTTTTTAATAGACAAATTGTAATTATTTTAAAAAGAATTATTGTTTTTTAGGTGAAAGTTTACAGCACAGATTAATTTCTCATTCAAAAATTTATACACAAATTGTTTTGTGACATTGGTTGCAATCCCTGAAATGTATCAACACTATCCCCCTGTCCTTTCCACCTTGGGTTCTCTGTGTCCGTTAGTCCAGTTGTCCTGTCCCTTCTGCCTTCTCATTTTTGCTTTTGGGCAGTTGTTGCCCATTTGTTCTCTTATACTTGATTAAACTAAGAAGCATGTTCTCATGTGTGTTTTTGTTTGCTTTATAGGCCTGTTTAATCTTTGGCTGAAAGGTGGACTTCAGGAGTGGTTTCGGTTCTGCATTAGCAGGTTGTCTGGGGGCCATAATCTTGGGGACAAATTATAGCTTTGTTTTTAAACATTTTTCAAATCAGGATAGTATTCACAAAATTAGTAAAAGGCTGTGAAACCACTTAGATGGCATTTTTTTGTATATGCTAAAGAATGCCTGAAATGGTTCCTCCCAGTAAAGAGCCACTCCATGAACTGGCAATGCCCAAGTACTGGATGACTGTTCCTATTTCCCTTCATCCTCACCATTGTCTAATACTCTTTCAATGCAAATTGTGTCTATCTATTGAATGAAAAATGTTGTGGTATTGTTTAAACTCATCCTTCATATTAGCAAAGTTGGCAATCTGCCCATATACTTTTGGCCATTCCTGTATTCCCTCCAGTGAATTGCCTGTTTACATATTTGCCAATTTTTGAAATAACATGTGGCTTTTTCTTATTGATTTATAGGATGCTGAGAACTAATTCATTGTCCTTCATAAATGCATTACATATATTTTCTCCTGATCTATGACTTATATTTTCTTGCTGCTTTGTTTTCTTTCTGACATTGTTATTGATGTCATTGTGGTACAGAAGGCTTAAAATGGATTGACTCTGTAATTTCTTGTGGTTAATTAATTTTAAGTCTAGTAAAAAATATTTTAAAGGAAGTGCTTTTTACATTTAGGACATTTATCTATATGAAACTTGTCTTTATGTATGTTATGAGATAAGGAACTAAATCTATTGTATTTCTGTGTAGATAGCTAATTGTCTCAACATGATTTATTAAATAGTCTGTTATTCTCCCCTCCTCCCAAGTAATTTTTGTATATCAATGGCCTGTATTTATGTGACTGTTTCTTTCCTCTCTTCCATTGGTGTACTTCTTTACTTACACTAAAAACCACCTTATTGTAAAAACTAGATATTTATTATACATCTCGATATCTTGTGGTGCAATGTTTAAGATCTCAGCTACTAACCAAAAGGTCAGTGGTTTGAACCCACCAGCAGCTCTGTGGGAGAAAGACCTGGCAATCTGCTCCTATAAAGTTTTCAGCCTAGAAAACCCTCTGGGGTAGTTCTACTCTGTCCTATAGGGTAGATATGAGTCGAACAACATCTTTTTTTTTTTAATTTCTTTTATCATTGTTACAAATATACACAGCAGAACATACACCAATTCAACAATTTCCACATGTTAAAATTAGTGACACTGATTACATTCTTCAAGTTGTGCAACCATACTCATCCTCCTTTTCTGAGTTGTTTCTCCCCCATAAACAAAAACTTACTGCCCCCTAAGTTTCCTATCTAATCTTTCAAGTGCCATTGTCAATTTATTCCCATATAGATAGATCAGGGGCTCACCGGGCCTCCATGGCTCCAGAAAATCTGGATTCCATGAGAATTTTAAATTCTGTTCTGCATTTCCCCCTTTTGATCAGGATTCTTCTATAAACTCTTTAATCAAAATGTTCAATAATAATAGCTACTCACCATCCAGTTCTTCTGGACTCATAGTAAAGGAGACAGTTGTTCATGGAGGTTTAACTACACGTTCAATTTTCTCCTATTCCTGACTCTCCTTCTTCCTCTGTTACTCCGGGCAAATAGAGACCAATTGTTATGGCTTCAATGGCTGCTTGCCACTTTTTAAGACAACAACATCTTGATATCTGGTAGAGTAAGCCATCATTTGCTCTATTTTAAAATTATCTTGATTCTTTTTTGGCTTTTTTACACTTTGGACATAATCAGTAAATTAAATTTGAAAGAAAAAATAATTCTCTTCTATCTACTAATATGAATTTCAAATTTGCTCAACATCAGTATGAAGAGCTTTTTTCTAAATTACAAAATTACGCCTTATGTCATTACACTTATAGATGTGTTTGGGAGGGAAATATAAGCATAATCTTTGTAACTTGAATGTTTTCATAAAATCCCAAATGGCAACTAAAGCCCTAAGACACAGAAAACTATCTTTCATCTATGGGAGCCAAAGTTTTATATTTGAATATATTTCTATGTATCTATAATATATTCCTTTAAACTATAGTAATGCTATTCCCTTAGATAGTATATGTCTAATAGACAAGCAATTAATTATCTAGCAGTGGGGAAAAAATTATGAACTAGGAACTAAGGAACTTTAAATACATTTTCAATTTAGTCTTCATAATAAACATCTGAGATAGATATTACTTCCAGTAATAATAAATGAGATCAAGACTGAGAATGAAAAATTGCTAAAGATTATATGGCCAAGCCAGGATACAAACCTATGGTTGATTTTTATTCAGAATTGCATTTTTTCCACTGTAGCAGGTTAAATTTATTATTGTTAATGTTTGATCCTAATTATAATATTCCATTGCATAAAATCATATATGTGTATGTGTGTGTGTATATATATACACATCTATATGTATATATGTGTGTGTGCGTATACACACATACAGATGAGTGTACTGGACTAATATTATTGATATGAGCAAAAGATGCTAAGTATTTTAGCAGTTAATTTAATGATAAATGTATAATAAATGTCTTTGTAGAGCTAAGATAAGTGATCTGAAATGTAACAACTTCTTAGACCATATATCTCAGTGATTAAGATCACAGTCTCTGAACCATACAATCCTGGATTTCTATTTCACCATTTTAACAGTGTGACCTTAGAATAGCCAACAATCTCTCTGTATCGTGCTTTAAAATGTTAATACTATTTGTATCTGTTTTAAGTTGGAGTTAAAGGGGCTCTGTGGGTGTCTTGGATGGTTTGTCAAGTGCAGCACAAGTGCAAGAGGCTGCATAGGTCTGGTTCACTATTATTACTCCCCATTGCTAACCCCACATTGTCTCATGATCTTGTTTTTCCCTCCGGTTCGTCTCTACAAAAGGTTTAAGATTAACCGATGTTCCTCCCTGGAGGGTGGAAACACAAGTGATAATGATCTAGGAATAACAAACCGAACAAAGCATCCATCTTGGGACAAGAAAACCAGGATGTCGCCAGATAACCCCTAAGAAAAGATTAACTCATCTGGGTTGTGACCACCTCAAGGGGGAACTAACACAAACTTCTAAGACCCATAATCCTGTCCCTATAAAAGCCTTCGACCAATCTCCAGTTGGGGAGATGGGTTTTTTGGAGGAATCTATTCCCCTCTGTCTCCAAATACCAATATATAATAAAACTCTTGCTGCTCACCTCACCCCTGTCTCAGAATTAGCTATTGCGCAGGCAGGCGGCTCCAATCCACGTTACTGAGGTAACACAAGGAAGTGAGACCCACACAAGAAGGCCCAAAAACAAATAGAGTTTAGCACTCACAGTTCCTAGAGAGAAAACTGCAGCACATTTTGCACAGGGTCACACAGGGGGTTTCACCCTGGGACCAGGCAACAACAAGCTGGAATGGTAGGAGAAAGCTTACATGTGGCAAGCCGTGTGGGGGTCTTGGGGTTAGTGTGTCCCCAAGGGTTATTGGTCAGTTGAAAAATTTCGAGTGTATTCGGGGGAGGGAGATGTTTTAATCATGAGCATCCATATAGGGCATGACCAGGAGGGGCAAGGAGTAACTACAGCTGTTGGGAGACTAGATTATAAAATAGTAACAGGTTCCTGTCTTAGGAAACCATATGGGGCATGCCCAAGAGGGTCTGTTAGAGATCACAACTGTTGAGAGGCTGTGTGATAAAATAGGAACAGCCGTGTCAGAAACTGGGTACAAGGGCAGCTAGGAGGAATTAAGGAGCCCTGGTGGTGAAGTGGTTAAGAGCTCAGCTGCTAACCAAAAGGTCAGCAGTTGGAATCCACCAGCCGCTCCTTGGAAACTCTATGGGGCAGTTCTAGTGTCCTATAGGGTCGCTATGAGTTGAAATCAACTTGAGAGCAACGGGTTTGGTTGTTTGGTTTAGGAGGAATTAATGGATTCAAGGTAGTCAACTATGTAGGCTGTAAACTGGCCTTATGACAGTACTTACTACTCTTGCAGAATGAATTCTCATTACCAATGTTAATATATTAAAATCCTTGGCAAAACTTCATGGTTGTTGGCTTGGGTCTTGTTCTCATGACTTGCTTCAGTCAATGGGATATTATAGACCTACCTAGGAAGGATCATGAAGTGTTTTACACCCTGGTAATCTACAATGCAAAGAGCATTACCTCAATAATTGAAGCTCCTTCAGTTTGTGCCCTAAAACAAAAATGCATGGAAAGACCTGAGTCCAACCGACAGCTAAGAGTCAAGTCCAATCAACCTGCAACTGTAGCAGAGCAACCAAGCTGAGACCAGTTTGCATCATCATATCCACAACTGACCTCCAGACCTGTGAGCTTAAAAAATGTTTGTTTTAAGCTATTGAGTTTTAGCATGTTTTGTTATTCAGCGTTATTGTAAAAATAGCTCATTTACACAACATTTGGGATTGCTAGAAGGGCTAAGTGAGTCATTGTATGTAAAAAGAATTGATTTAGGATCTGATTTCTTGCTGATATATTCTAAAAGCCAAGAACACTGTCCCTCACCCCCCAGTCGGTGTTCAAGAGACTTTTTTTTTTTTTTTTTTTTTGGTCTTTTGAATGAGTTAAGTAAACATAGACTTCACATAGTAAACACTCAAAGACGTTAGCTGTTTTTAGGCGTTGCCCTATATAAGTCTCTTGTCTACTTCTAGTGATGATGATATGAACTTGGGTGATAACAGATTTTACAATGTCCATTTAACTTTGTATTACATTTATTTACAACAGCTATAACTGAACTAAGGAGTTCCAGACTAAGTTTGTAATAAACAAATGTTTTTGTTCTGTTTGTAGCTAATGTTTGGCTCTCTAACCTTAGGCATCAATTTATCAATATATGCTAATGATCACAAAGGGAGTTTCAGAAAAGAATGAAGATAATTAAGACCAATTAATTCTCATTAATCTGTCAAATAGCATTCTTAAATATAAATGACTTAATGTATCTTCCAAATGTTATCAATTTATAAGCTGAGAATTGCTTAAACAATAAGAAAGTCGGTCATATTTTCATTGTGGTTTATTTGATAAGAAAAAAGAATGTTAATGGTTCATGTGTTTGAGTATTTTTCATTAATAAAGCAATAGACTATTCAATTACCTCTCACCTATCTTCTCATTGACTCATTATTATGTCTGTTTTCCTTCAGTTGTATTCAAATTTTCTTCTCTAGAGGAAAGGAGATTTATGAGGCAAAGGATTTGAACATGTCCAGCCGTTGGGAGCTAAGTGGGATTTGATTTGGTGGAAATAATGGATCTTATTTGATTCCTGCAAGACTTGCAGAAATTAAGCAAACTTTGAAAAGACCAGTATGAAGGCATTGCTCTCAAGTCTTATAGGGAATTTCAAAGAAATACCTTATATATGCTGAAAAAACAAATATGTATCTCTAGTTCTGCTCAACCACGTAAATTCCAGACATATATATCCAATAGCCTATTTAACATTTCCACTTGGACTGCTGTTTTGGGTTTAGCATATCCAAAACAGAACTCTAGTTTTTCATAACCAGCAAAAATTGCTCCTTCTCTTGGCGTCCTCACAATCAGCAAACAGCAGCTATACTTACATTCTGCATGAGCCAAAAATCATTGAAGTTATCTTTGCCTTCTTTGTCTCCCTTCTGTACAATATCAGTTAGTAATTTGGTGCTTTTGATATATCTTAAATCTTAGCACTTCTCAATATTTCACTGTCCCAGCCATCCTTGTGATTCTCCTAGATGTATTTACCTGTTGCTTCCCTGGGTTTTCTGGATTCCATTCATGCCTCCCTACTCTCAATTTTCAAATCCATAGCTAGAGTGATGTTTTAAAAATGTAAATCAGATCATGTGGCCCTCCTCTTCAATACGCTGCAATACTGTCCCATCACGATCAGAATAAAATCCAAAAGGTACCATCACCTAGAAACCGCTACATAATCTGGACCCCATCTGCCTCCCTCTGATATCATTTACTCCATTTTAGCCATTTTGATCTTTTTTGCTGTTCTTTGAGTTAGCCATACTCCTTCCTGACTTAGGTTTCTTGTACTTGCCATTTTCTTGCTAAAAATGTCACCTAAGTCTATATATGCTGCATTCCCTCGCTTTATTTAGGCTTCTGCTCAGAATTATGGACTATTCAATTACCTCTCACCTATCTTCTCATTGCCTTATTATTATGTCTGTTTTTCTTCAGTTATATTCAAATTCTCTTCTCCAGGGGAAAGGATAAGAAAGGAGATTTATGAGGCAAAGGATTTGAATTAGCCATACTCCTTCCTCATTTAGGTTTCTTCCTGACACAAATGCTTATCTGGCCACTTCATCTTAAATAACTCCCACCATTACATCACAGTCTATCCCTTGACTTGCTTTATTTTTCTGCAGAACATTTGACATCATATTATATTTGTTTCTTTTCTGTCTTTCCCACTCTGATGTAAGTTATGTGAAGAGAAATTGGTTTTGTTCACCTATTATTTCCCAGCACCTAACTCATGCCTGGCAAATAGTAGATAATCAATAAATATTGGTAGAATGAAGATAAATGATGGAGTGGTTGTATGAAGCTGTGTTGCATTTGAACATTCATGGACAGGTAGACAATATCAAGAACATTTTGTTCCCAGTATTTCTTTGCTTTTCTAACTGTGTAATATCCACTACATCTGAGCAATGTTTTCAATAACAGTTTCTAAATAAAATATATTTTAAAAGCACTAAATATACCAATGATTTTTTTTTTTTTTAATCTGGTCTAATTTCTAAAAAGCTGTATCTCAGTAAGTCAAAAGAATGATTTAATAAGAGTTATTTTTTTTAATAAATATTTTTATCACTTGGAAGTTTATGGGTAACTTGTTAGTATTGCTGAGTAGAGGACTTGCAAAATTTGAAACTAATTTGTTTCCTTAAACTCCTTGCATTTTATGCTATTAAGTTGCTTACAGATTATTATTTAATTATAGTATAAAGAAAAATATAAAAGCAAATATCTGACACAATTTTTACAAAATCTGAACTGGAGAAGTCCAAGCTAAGGAGGCTTTTGCTCTGTTTATCTTCATCTTTTTTTTTCCTTTATGTTTAGTCGTTGCTGTTAAGTTCTTCATCATGATTTGGCAAGTGAAGCACCATTTGTTTATCATACAATACACTGATGGTCTTACAAGTTTCATGGAAATGATAAAATTGCCAACTTCACCTCGTGGAAAACTATTCCAACAATTTATAAAACTCTTGCTGAGTTTTGCTTTATACCCAAGATATAATCAAAATGCTTATTTGTCTTTGTTATGGCAATAGATATTTACAACAGACTGCTTCATATACTTATAATAATTTTTCAGAGGAGAAATAATCAACCTGTTAGAAGATATTATTTTGGTTGGTCAAAAGATTTGACCTGCATGCAATGACAGAGCAAGACAATCTCAGGATTTCTAGAAATTTGCAGAAGTATGTCAATGTGCTATAAAGAAACATTATTGTACCTTGTCTCACATTTTTCTGAAAGAAATTTTACAAAGGATACGATAATTAAAGATATTTATTGTAAAGGATTTTGAACATTTGTGAAATGAAGAGCATATTCAGTTAAGGCTCATTCAGCAAAGCATTTAAGGTTTTTATGGAACAAAGGATATATAGCCTTTCCCTCAGTGTTTTATCAATTTTGTAAATCTGAATGTAGTATATTCCTAAGACTTTTTTGTCCAACATAAAAGGTTACTTATCACATATAAAGTGTATTTCATTGGACTTCCATACTCTTACTTTTCTCTGATGTATATATTTTTCAGAGTTAATCTGGACACATTTTTTGTTCTTCTTTTTTACACTCAAACTTCCAGTAACGCAAAGTACACACATATTAACAATCTGATAATAGTGTCTTTTATACTGATAACATAATATGTTTTTAAAGTAATTATTAAAGTTGTTTCTTTTATTTGTAACATGAAGATTTTTATATTTTTTCCTAGTTTGATCAGTTTTGAGTTTTCTTTTTTATTCTACTGTATAAGATTGCTTGTAATTTTGTATGAATTGACCATCAAAACCCCCACTGTTGTTAAGTCAATTCTGACTCATAACAACCCTACAGGACAGAGTAGACCTGCCTCATATGGCTCTCAAGGGAGGAGTCCTGGTTGCACAATTGTTAAGGGCTGGGCCCCTGCTTACTGAAAGGTCAGAGGTTTGCATCCATACAGATTACAGTCTTAGAAACCCTACTGGGCATTTACTCTGTTGTATAAGTTTGCTATGAGTCAGAATCGACTGGATGGCAATGGGTTTTCCATATTTTGAATCTTTACAGAGGCAGATTGGCACATCTTTCTCCAAATCTGAACAGCCAATTCTTGGTTAGCAGCCCAGTGCTTAACCACCTTGCCATCAGGGCCCCTTTCAATTAATACTATAGAAATATGTATTACTAATAAGTATTTGTTTTGCATTGGTGGGGCTAAAACCATCCCTGGGTGGTGCAAATGGTTAAGTGCTCAACTACTATTCGATAGGTTGGCAGTTGGAACCCACCCAGAGGCACCTCGGAAGACAGGCCTGGTGGGCTGTTTCCTAAAGGTCATAGCCTTGAAAACCCTGTGGAGTGCAGTTCTCTGAACAGATGGGGCCACCATGAGTCAGAATGCAGCTAACAACATGAAAGGGCTAAAACATAGCTAGAGATCCAGATCTAGATTTAGACCTAGTCCTAAATCTTCCAGCATCTTTTAGTAGAGGGGTGGATGTGTTCATTTAATGTGTTAATGAGGCAATTCCTAATTCCTGCTCGTTTGCCATATATATATATGTATACATATACATACATATGGAGCCTTGGTGGCACAATGATTAAGAACTATGACTGCTAACCAAAAGGTCAGCAGTCCAAATCCATCAGCTGCTCCTTGGAAACCCTATGGGGCAGTTCTACTCTGTCATGTCCTATAGGGTCACTATGAGTTGGAATCAACTCAATGGCAATGGGTTTGGATTTATATATATATATATATGAATGTGTATATGTATATATATGTCTTAGACATCTAGAGCTGCTATAACAGAAATACTACAAGTGGTTAGCTTTAACAAAGAGAAATTTATTTTCTCATGGTCTAGTAGGCTAGAAGTCCAAATTCAGGGCACTGGCTCCAGGGGAAGTCTTTCTCTCTCTATTGGCTCTGGAGGAAGGTCCTTGTTATCTGTCTTCCCTTGATCTGGGAGCATCTCAGCACAAAAATCTGCAAAGGACACCCTCTGCTCCTGGCACTTCTTTCTTGGTGGTATGTGGTCCCCATGTCTCTCTGCTTGTTTTTCTCTTTTATATCTCAAAAGAGATTAGCTTAACACACTATCTAATCTTGTAGACCTCATCAACGTAACTACCACTAATCCATCTCATTACATCATGGTGACAGGATTTACAACACATAGGGAAATCACATCAGATGACAAAATAGTAGACAATC
This sequence comes from Trichechus manatus latirostris, assembly GCF_000243295.1. Lineage (NCBI taxonomy): Eukaryota > Metazoa > Chordata > Mammalia > Sirenia > Trichechidae > Trichechus > Trichechus manatus. Next base: position 115,941 of record NW_004443958.1, read on the forward strand.
ATACAATACTGGGAATCATGACCTAGCCAAGTTGACAGATATTTTTGGGGGACACAATTCAATCCTTGACATTCTTCCCTTAGCCCCTCAAAAATTCATGTACTTGCCACATGTAAAACATATTCATCCTGTCATATAATAGCAAAAGTCTTAAATCAACTCCAAGTCCAAAATCCAAAAATTTCTCTTCATCTTTGAAATCTAGAATACAAGTTATCTGCTTCCAAAGTACAATGGTGCAACAACCACAAGGTAGATATTTCCATTACAAAAGGGAGAAATTGGAGGGAAAGATGGTGTAACAGGCACCACGCAAGTCAGCAGGACACATTACATTAGCCTCCAAGGCTTTGCAAATAATCCTCTGTTCTCTGAGAGAATTTATACAATGTCCCTGCCCTCCAGACTCTAGGTATTGGCCACACTCTCATATTCTGAGTGGAGGGCCCTCGGCACTGGGTTTCAGCTCCACGTTCCAGGACCACTGCGATGGCAACTCTGCTCCCTTGGCTTTAGGAGCACCGTTCTCCTAGTCCACCTGAGTGGTGACTCCGCCCTTAGAAACACCAGAGACCATGGCTCCACACTTGCAAAAGCCAGAGGTTGGTGACTATACCTTTTGAGACTGAGGCAACTCAGCTTCCTGTGCTCCATGTCCCTTTAACTTCTGCTTCCTGGTTCCTTGGCCTCTCGGCCCTTGAGCCTCACTCCTGCATCTGCCCTGCTGGAGCAAGTGTTCCAAAGCTCCACTGATAAGTGCCTGGAAGCACCCCTCTCTGCCAGTAAACTTCAGCCAGAAAGCACCCAGCTCTCTTGCTTCGTGGGTCGGCAAGCCTAGCTCCACTGATAAGTGCCCAGAGGCACCCCACTCTACCAGGAAGCCTCCTGCACAAAGACACTTAGCTCTCTTGCTCTGTGGGTCAGCTCCAGTGCTGTCTGGCTTCTGCTGCTGCCAGCTCTCTGCTGCTGCCAGTTCTCTGCTGCTCCTGGTTCTTTGCTGCTGCTTCTCACCATCTGCGCTGTCTCTGGTGTTAACAGCTCTCCTCACTTCCTTCTGAGTCCTCTATCTAGTCACAGTTTCAAAACCATTTCCACATTTTCGGTATCTGTTAGTGCAACACCCCACTCCCTGTACCAAATTCCCTGTCTTAGTCATCTAGTGGTATCACAGAAATACCGTAAGTGGATAATTTAACAGAAAGAAATTTATTCTCTCATAGTCTAGTAGGCTAGAAGTCTGAATTCAGGGTTCTGGCTCCAGGGGAAGGTTTTCTGTCTCTGTTGGCTCTGAAGGAAGGTGTTTGTCATCAGTCTTCCCTTGGTATGGGAGCATCTCGGCCCAGGAACCTCAGGTCCAAATGATATGCTCTGCTCCTGGCACTTCTTTCTTGGTAGTATGAGGTCCCCCTGTCTCTCTGCTCACTTCTCTCTTTTATAGCTCATAAGAGATTGGCTTAAGACACTATCTTATCTTGTAGATCTCATCAATATAACTGCCACTAATCCATCTCATTACATCATAGTGATAGGATTTACAACACATAGGGAAATCACATCGGATGACAAAATGGTATACAATCACATAATACTGGGAATCATGACCTAGCCAAGTTGACAGATATTTTGGGGGGCACAGTTCAATCCATGACAATACATATATAAACACTGTATTTCAACTGACAGAAGAAAATAATTTGGCAGGTAGGTATGAAGTGATTAACTTGCAATAATGAAAATTAAGAGTCATTTCTGGATTATGAAATAATCGTACAATTTTTTCCACTGGGAAAAGCTGTGATACTTAATATGGTAAGGGGAATATCTATTTAGGTGTTTTGTTGTTGTTGCTGAATATTCTACTTCAAATTCTTTTTACATTAAGTTTCCAGTAATTAACTTTCCTGATGTAGTCCTTTCATTTCTCCCAAATAGCCTTTTCATTCTATCAATTTCTCTGTGGAATTCTTATGTCTCAGAAGAATTCTGCAGATGGATGAATTTTACTGGCTAGAACAAAGAAGAAGCTATTCTTATGATTGAATAACACATAGCATATTCAGAGAGAAATAAACCAAGTATAACTGGTAGACCTAGACCTCATCAGCCTGTGCCCTCAGATAAGGCAATAGGAATAGTGAGATTTTAATGGCTTTTACCCAACTTGTTCATCCATAACCACATTCACCTGTAAAGTATCTGCCACATGTATCTGGAGACTATAGAGAGTGTCCCACTTGTGCTCACAAGTAAGTTAGATCCTGTGGGTTCTGCTGCTGCCAAACTCCTTCCAACCCCTGCTGGCCAGCCACCACCATTCATGAAGTTTACATTTGCTTCTAAGACTCCATGCAGGCTGCCAGGTACCTTCACCATCACACTGGGGCATACGTGGAGGAGGAGTATATATACTTGGCTTTTAGGAAAGCCAGTCTTACAGTGGCTGAGGATGAAGACTTTCAGCCACCTGCCACTTGCCAGCTGGGTGACTCTGAATGAAGTTATTTGGGTAAGTTTCCAGATCTACAAAATGAGAAGTAATTATTTCTTCTTCAGGGTTTTTGTATCATATGAGATGATTTTTGAAGCCTAATAAACAGTAAGTGTGGTTATTATAAGTAATATTTTATTTAATACACTTGGTGTGGTGAAAAAGAAGAGAATAGACAGCTTAGAGATAAGACTTGTTTCCAGCAATATCAGTTTTATTCTCTTTAGGCCACATATGCATTATAAGAAAAACTTATCTAATTCAGATATGATTGGGGATGTATATATTCACTAAATATTTTCAGAACAAATTTTGAGGTAAAGTAAATTCAAAAGTGCCTTAGAATATATCAGAAATCAAAGTTGTTTTGCTGTGACAGAATAAATAAAATTTAAAGAGTAATTAATGAATTAGCATGTTAATTGATGAAAGCTTGGGGGAGAGAGTTAAACATCTTAGAATATTAAGCTAGACGTGCAGATAGGGCAGCTATAGTTTATTTGGTAAAAATTAATTATTGATGTACTTTGCTTACCTCCCCAAAACATGAAATTAAACTATATTTCTTTAAACAATTTCATAAACACTGAGTGATATCAGAGGCTATTAATTACAATTTTGAAGAAAATCCAATAAGTGATTAAAAGTATTAAAAATGTCAAGCAAATGAAAGTCATCAAGTTGTAAACTTTGATGAATGTGTTTAAATGGCCTAGTACAGGAACATCTTGCAGCTCTCACCAGATATTCTACTTCATTCTTAGCTATGGTAATAACAAAGTTGCTGAATTTGCCAAGGAACTCTGAAACCTTTTATAAGAGCATAAGAATTTATTATTACAAAGCCCATTCACCATTAGAGTTATATAAAGATGGTTCATTTGAATCCTTCTATTTATTCTTGACATAAAAAGTATTCACTGAGCACCAACACCAGCTAATTTAACATGCAGGACTGGATAATATCACTCTATGCTACTCATATGCTTCATAAAGAGTATATAAAGATGAGTAAGATTCAATTTCTATTCAGTTATAGTCTTATTGAGGAAACAAATATATGTACAATAAAATATAATGTCAAATAAGTACTATTCTGTATGGAAAAAGGGATATGAAAGAACAAGAAGGGGGTGATTAATTCTATAAAGTGGTGTGGTTGAATGAATTTAATATTTGAAGTCAAACCCAAACCAAACTTACCACCAACGAGTTGATTCTGACTCAAAGCAACCCAGTTAGGACAGAATAGAACTGCCCCATAGGGTTTCCAAGGAGCAGCTAGTGCATTTGAACTGCTGACCTTTCGGTTAGCAGCCAAGCTCGTAACCACTGCGCCACCAGGGGTCCTTTATTTAGAGTCAGAGAACCTAAGTTTGAATCATGAATCTTCCCCTTAACAGTCTTGAGTGTAGTTTTCCCTTTCCAGAATTCACTTACCCTTCAGGTAAGGAGTTCCTGGGTGGTACAAACAGTTAACATTTTCAGCTGCTAACTGGCGGGTTGGAAGTACAAGTCCACCTAGAGATGCCTTGGAAGAAAGTTCTGACAATCGACTTTCAAAAACATCAGGCACTGAAAATCCTATGGAGCAGTGATGTCACTAGGGCAGTGCAAAGGGTGCAGACTGCACCAGGTAACACTGTCAGAGGGGGTGACACCAAAATGACTCTCTATAAAATTTATGTGCAGTGTTTCAGCAGAAATTTATTATTTTTTATAAAAATATCCCTGTAGTCAGTTACAACAACACAAACATTTTCAGTAAGCCCAGCTTGTTGTTGTTGCTAGATGGTGTTGAGTTCGTTCTGACTCATAGCGACCCTACATACAACAGAACAAAACACTGCCCGGTCTTACACCATACTCACAATCCTTGTATGTTTGAGCCCTTTGTTGCAGTCACTGTGTCAATCCATCTAGCTGAGGGTCTTTTTCTTTTTCGCTGACCCCCTACTTTAGCAAGCATGATGTCCTTCTCCGGGGACTGATCCCTCCTGATAATATGTACAAAGTAGGTAAGAAGGAGTCTTGCCATCCTTACTTCTAAGTAGCATTCTGGCTGCACTCCTTTCAAGACAGATTTGTTCATTCTTCTGGCAGACCATGCTATATTCAATATTTTTCACCAACGCCACAAGTCAAAAGCATCAACTCTTCTTCAATCTTTCTTATTCATTGTCCAGCATTCCCTGCATATGTGGCAATTGAAAACACCATATCTTGGGTCAGGAGCACCTTAGTCCTCAAAGCGACATTTTTGTTTTTTAACACTTTAAAGAGGTCTTTTGCAGCAGATTTGCCCAATGCAATAAGTTGTTTGATTTCTTGAGGGCTGCTTCCGTGGGTGTTTTATTGAGGATCCATATAAAATGAAATACTTAAAAAAATTTTTTTTTTTAATTATTGTACTTTAGATGAAGATTTACAGAACAAATCGTTTCTCATTAAGCAGTTAGTACATACATTGTTTTATGTCACTGATTGACAACCCCACGACATGTCAAAATTCTCCCTTCTTGAATTTGGTTCCCTATTACCAGCTTTCCTGTCCCCTCCTGCCTTCTAGTCCTTGTCACTGGGCTGTTGTGCCCCATTACTCTTGTTTTGTTTTATCTGCCTGTCTAATCTTTGACTGAAGGGTGAACCTGACTTCATTAATGAGCTGAAAGGGTATCCAGGGTCCATCCTCTCGGGATTTCTCCAGTCTTTGTCAGGCCATTAAGTCTGGTCTTTTTTTGTGAGTTAGGATTTTGTTCTACATTTTTCTCCAGCTCTGTCCAGGACCCTCTGTTGTGATCCCCATCAGAGCAGTCAGTGGTGGTAGCCGGACACCATCTAGTTGAGCTGAACTCAGTCTGGTGGAGGCCATGGTAGTTGTGGTCCATTCGTTCTTTGGACTAATCTTTCCCTTGTTTATTGTTTTCTTCATGCTCATTTCCTCCCAAAGGGGTGAGACCAGTGGAGTATCTTAGATGGCTGCTCACAGGCTTTTAAGACCCCAGACGCTACTCACCAGGGTAGAATGTAGAACATTTTCTTTATAAAGTGTGTTATGCCAATTGAGCTAGATGTTTCCCAAGACCATGGTACCCACATCCCTCAGCCCAGCAATTCTGTTCCTTAGAGAGTTTGGATGTGTCTATGGAGCTTCCATGACCTTACCATGTATAAGTTGTACTGGCTTCCCCAGTATTGTGTACTGTCTTACCCTTCACCAAATTTACCACTCATCTATTGTCTATTTAGTATTTCTCCTCTTATCCCTCCCCTTCCTTGTAACCATCAAATATTGTATCTCTTTGTGTGTAAACCTTTTTGTGAGTTTTTGCAATAGTAGTCTTACACAATATTTGTCCTTTTGTGATTGCGTTTCACTCAGCATAATGTCTTCCAGATTCATATGTTATTAGATGCTTCGCAGATTCATCATTGTTCTTTATCATTGCATAATATTCCATTGTGTGTATGCACCACAGTTTGTTTATCCATTCGTCTGTTGATGGGCATCTAGGTTGTTTCCATCTTTTTGCTATTGTGAACAATGCTGCAATGAACATGGGTGTGCATATGTCTATTAGTGTGATGGCTCTTATTTCTCTAGGATATATTCCTAGGAGTGGGATTGCTGGATCATATTGTATTTCTATTTCTAGCTTTCTAAGGAAGCACCATATCATTTTCCAAAATGGTTGTATCATTTTGCATTCCCACCAGCAGTGCATGAGTTCCGACCTCCCTGCAGCCTCTCCAGCATTTGTTATTTCCAGTTTTTTTTATTTGTGCTCGTCTTGCAGGGGTGAGATGGTATCTCGTTGTGGTTTTGATTTGCATTTCTCTATGGCTAGTGATTGTGAGCATTTCCTCATTTGTCTGTTGGCCGCTTGAATATCTTCTTTGGTGAAGTGTCTGTTCATTTCCTTTGTCCGTTTTTAATTAGATTATTTGTCTTTTTGTTGTAGAGGTGTTGGATTTTCTTGTAGACTTTAGAGATTAAGACTTTGTCTGATTTGTAATGGCCAAAGATGTTTTCCCAGTCTGTAGGTTCTCTTTTTAGTGTTTGGGTGAAGTCTGTTGATGAGCATAAGTGTTTAATTTTTAGAAGATCCCAGGTATCTAGTTTATCTCCTCTAGTTTGTGTGTTGTTGGTTATGATTTGTATCCTGTTAATGCTTTGTATCAGGGCCTCTAACATTGATCCTATTTTTTCTTCTATGTATTTATAGTTTTTTGTTTTATATTTAGGTCTTTTATCCATTTTGAATTAGTTTTTGTTTGTGGTTTGAGGTATGGGTCTTGTTTTATTTTTTTGCAGATGGACATCCTGTTTCGGCAGCACCACTTGTTAAAAAGACTGTCTGTTCCCCATCTGATGGACTTTGGGCCCTTGTCGAAGATCAGGTGACTGTAGGTGGATGGGTTTACATCTGAGTTCTCAATTCTGATCCATTGGTCAATGTATCTGTCCTTGTACCAGTACCAGGCTTTTCAGGTTCTGAGGTCAGGTGGTACGAGGTCCTACTTTATTCTTCTTCTTCAATAGTGCTTTACTTATCCAGGGCTTCTTCCATTTCCATATGAAGTTAATGATTAGTTTTTCCATCTCTTTAAAGAATGCTCTTGGTATTTGGATCAGGATTGCATTGTACTTGTACATTGCTTTGAGTAGAATTGTCATTTTCACAATGTTTAGTCTACCTATCCATGAGCATGGTATGTTTTTCCATTTATGTAGATCCCTTTGGGTTTCTTGCAGTAGTGTTTTGTATTTTTCTTTGTATAGCTCTTTACATCCCTGGTTAGATTTATTCATATTTTTTTAGGGGCTATTATAAACGGTATTGTTTTCCTGAATTCCTTTTCGTCATTCTCTTTATTGGTATATAAGAATCCAACGGTTTTTTTGTATGTTTATCTTGTATCCTGCTACTCTGCTGAATGTATTACTTCCAGTAGTTTCTCGTTGAGTCTTTTGGATTTTCTGTGTATAGTGTCATATCATCTGCAAATAGTGACAGTTTAATTTCTTCATTACTAATTTAGATGCCCTTTATTTCTTTTTCTTGCGTTATTGCTCTAGCTAGGACTTCCAGCACAGTGTTGAATAGGAGTGATGATAAAGGGCATCCTTGTCTTGTTCCTGTTCTCAAGGGGAATGTTTTCAGCCTCTCTCCATTAAGAATGATGTGGGCCATTGGTTTAGCATAGATGCCCTTTATTATGTTGAGAAATTATCTTTCTATACCTCTTTAATTGATAGTTTTTATCAGGAATGGGTGTTGGACTTTGTCAAGTGCCTTTTCTGCATCAATTGAGATGATCACGTGATTCTTTTCTTTCCTTTTATTTATGTGGTGGATTACGTTGACTGATTTTCTAATTTTGAACCATCCTTGCATACCTAGTATGAATTCTACTTGGTTATGTTGTATTATTTTTTGATATGATGCTGAATTCTATTGGCTAGAATTTTGTTGAGAATCTTTGCATCTATATTCATGAGAAATTTTGATCTGTAATTTTCTTTTTTTGTGTCATCTTTGCCTGGTTTTGCTATCAGGGTTATGCTGGCTTCATAGAATGAATTTGGAAGTCTCGTTTCCTTTTCTTTGTTCTGAAATAGTTTGAGTTGTACTGGTATAAGCGCTTCTCTGAATGTTTGCTAGAATTCTCCAGTGAAGCCATCTGGACCAGGGTTTTTTTTTGTTGGGAGTTTTTTTTCAATCTTTTCTCTCATTATGGGTCTTTCAGATTTTCAGCATCACTCTCTGTTAGTTTAGGTAGGTAGTGTGTTTCTAGAAATTTATCCATTTCCTGTAGGTGTTCAAATTTGTTGGAGTAGAGTTTTTCATAGTACTCTGTTATGATCGTTTTTATTTCAGTTGGGTCTGTTGTAATGTCCCCCATTTCATTTCTAATTTGGGTTATTTCTGTCCTCTCCTGTTTTTCTTTTGTCAGTTTGGCCAGTGGTTTGTCGATTTTGTTGATTGTTTCAAAGAAGTAGCTTTTGGTTTAGTTGATTCTTTCTATTGTTTTCCTAGTCTCTATTTCATTTATTTCTCCTCTGATCTTTATTATTTCCTTTCTTCTGGTGGGTGTGGGCTTTTTTTTTTTTTCTGTTCTCTTTCTATTTGTTCACGTTGTGTAGTTGATGTTTTGAGTTTTTCCCTTTCTTCTTTTTTGATATGTGCATCTATTGCTATAAATTGTCCTCTGAGGACAGCATTTGCTGTGTCCCAAAGGGTTTGGTATGATGTGTTTTCATTCTCATTTGATTCATGGAATTTTTTGATTCCATCTCTGATTTCTTCTATTACCCAGTGGTTTGTAAGCAGGGTGTTATTCAGTTTCCATGTAATTGATTTTCTTTTCCTTGCTTTTCCTGTTGTTAATTTCTACCTTGATGACTTTGTGTTCAGAGATGATACTTTGTATTATCTCATTGTTATGGATTTTGTTGAGGGTTTCTCTGTGGCCAAAGATGTGGTCTATTCTGAAGAATGTTCCATGTGCATTGGAAAAGAATATGTACTTTGCAGATGAAGGGTGGAATGGTTTATATATGTCTATGAGGTCAAGTTGACTGTGCCCTTTAGCTTTTCTGTATCTTTGTTGAGTTTCTTTCTAGATGTTCAGTCCTTTACTGAGAATTGTGGTTGAAGTCTTCTACTATTATTGTGGAACTGTCAATTTTTCTTTTCAGTGCTGTTAGAGTGTTTTATGTATTTTGGAGCCTTGCCATTGGGCACATAGATGTTTATTATGGTTATGTCTTCATGGTGGATTGTCCCTTTAATCACTATATAGTGTCCTTCTTTGTCTTTTGTGGTGATTTTGTTTTAAAGTCTATTTTATCTGAGATTAGTATTGCTACTAGTGCTCTATTTTGGTAGCTGTTTGCTTGATATATTTTTTTCCATCATTTGATTTTTAAGAAATTTACATCTTTGTTTCTAAGGTGTGTCTCTTATAGACAGCATATTGATGGATGCTGGTTTTTTTTTTTTTTTTTTATCCATTCTTCACTCTCCATCTCTTTATGGGTGCATTGAGTCCATTTACATTCAGTGTGATTATTGGTAGTTGTGAGCTTATTCTGTCATTTTTGTAGTGCTTTTTTTTTTTTGAGGTGCTGACATTTTCTTTTACTCTTTTTTCTACATTTTCCTCTTACTTTCCTATTCTGAATTCGTTTTGTTTTGGGATGGTTTTTTCATTTCTTGTGTTTTTGTAGATTATTTTTTTACTGAGACTTTATGTTTTATCCTCTTTATTTTGATAAATAGGTTTGTTAACTTTCTTTTTGGTTACCTTGAAATTTACCCTTATCTTCCTAGGTTTGAACCAGTCTATTATTACTTGGTATCATCTTCCCTTCTTCTCCATTAGAATGTTATACGCCTACACTGTTTATTCTCTTTTATTTTTCTGATGTTGTTGTCATTTACAGATTAACCTCTTTGGTTCCCTGTTGTAATTCTTCTGGTTTTGGACAGTCCTTGAGATTTCATTTCCTAGGTTGATGTCTGGCTGGTGAGACGCTACATCCTAGATTCAGCCTGTGATCTGATATTGTTTGTTCTCAGACCAAAGGACTCCCTGAATAATTCTTGTAAATTTGGTTTGGTTTCTACATAGTCCCTTAATTTCTGTTTTTTTGAAAATGTCCTCATTTCATCCTCATACTTGAATGAGAGTTTTTCAGGATATATTATTCTCAGCTGGCAATTTTTTTCTCTCAAGGTTTTATATATTTCATCCCATTGCCTTCTTGCCTGTATAGTGTCTGCCAGATAATCCAAGCTTAGTCTTATTGTTTCTCCTCTGTATGAGACTTGTTTTTCTCGAGTTGCTTTCAAGATTCTTTTTTTGTCTTTGGTTTTACTGAGTGTGATTATGATATGCCTTGGTGATTTTCTTTTGGTGTCTATCCTATACGCGATTCATTGAGTTTCTTGGATGGTGAGCTTTTCATCTTTCATGATATTGGGGAAGTTTTTTGTCAGTAGTTCTTCAATGATCCTATCTGTGTTTTCTGTTTTCTCCCCTTTTTCTGGAACTCCAATCATTCAAAATTTTTTGCTTTCGATTGTATCCCCCATAATTCTCAGGGTTTCCTCATATTTATTCATTCTTTTTTATGAATTTTCCTCAAACAAAGTTGTATCCAAGGGTTTGTCTTCAGTTTCGCTGATCCTGTCTTCCATGGTTTCAAACCTGCTCCTCAGCCCTTCTATGACACTGTCTATTTCTGAAATCTTGGTCTTTATCTTTTGGATTTCTAATTGTTTTTCTATGATTTCTATTTGTGAATTCGTTTTGGCATTTTGTTCCCATATTATTTTCCTGAATTCTTCCTTTTTTTTTTTTTTGGTCTGTATTTTCCATGAATTTTGTATATTTTTTCTTTTTTGTGCTTCAACTCTTGGATAGCTCTGAATATTAGAGACTTGAATTCCCTATTAGGTAGTTCTAGTGCATGCTCTTCTACTGGAAAGTCACCTGATGTTTTATTTTGGACACCTACTGGAACCATCCTGTCCTGTTTTTTTATATGTTTTTGTATAGTCTGCTGTCTTTGGGACATTCAGTAATTTCCTCATTTATTGATTGTAGATTGTTTTGTTTCATCCTGCTTTTTTGTTTTATTTGGTTATGTCTGAGTAGGCAGGCTGTATGTTCTTTGTTGTTTGCTAGTCTGTGGACATGATAATTTTCCTCTCTTTGTCCAATGGGCAGGGTCAGTCGATCAGCTATGTTGTAGCAGGGTTTGTCCTGCTGAAGGGGAGTTGCTGCGATGGATTGTTTGTGGCATGTACTAGGGCCAATGGGGAGGGCCGAGAATCAGTGCAGGGCAAGTTCTGGTAGGCTGTGCCTGTGCTGCTCAGGGGTGTGATGTTCAGCACACACTGCAGGTAGGCAGGAAGAAGGGGGCAGATTGTGATGTGTGGAGCTAAGATGGGTATGGGAAGAGGAGAGAGACGAGAGAGAAACAGGAGCCCAAAACAAACAAACAAACAAAAAAGAATGCTAAGTGAGCTTGGCATTGGTGTCGAGAGATGAGAGACTGAGAAATGGAGAAAAACAAAAAGAAAAAAAAAGTAAAAGAAAAAATAAGTAAAAATTAGGAAAAAAAGAAAAGAAATGCCCCCAGGGATCCCACTGGTGTGGCTGAGAAGACTGGGGAAGTGACTCCCAGGTCAGGAAGTATAGCCTGGCTAAAAGGGGTAAAGGTGTCACACAGCTCCAGGTATTCAGGAGACAGGAAAAGAAGGTAAGTATAGAGAGATGAGAAACTGAGAAATGAAGAAAGACAAAAAAAGAAAAAGAGAGAAAAGAAAACAAAAACAAAACAAAAAAGAAAAAAAGAAATGCTTCCAGGGATCCCACCGCGCAGTTGCTCAGATTGATGAAGTAGCTCCTACGCCGCACAGTACAGCTCAGCTAGAAGGGGCTCCCAAGCCATGAAAAGAAAAAGAAAACAAACAAACCAATCAAAATAAAAAGCCCCAGGAATCCCACTAGCATGGCAGTGCCGGGCAGGAAGCAGTTCCACAGTCGAGTGGCATTTCACATCCTTTCAAGAAGAAGCAAAGATGACACATGGAGCCAGGTATTTGAGACAAAGGAGGGAGAGGTGGAGACACATATGGAAGAAACCAAAATAATTGGAGAAAAGCAACACTAGTAACCAACAAATGACACTCAGTGAGCCAGCCAGTGCCAGTGGCTGGAATCCAAGTGGCACAAATATAGTTCTCTTCCAGTTAGTTGGCCAAGTAACTTCCTTCCAAATTTCTTGGCATAGATGAGTGATTACTTCCAGCATTGTATCAGTTTGTTGAAACATCTCAATTGGTATTCCATCAGTTCCTGGAACCTTATTGGTCACCAACACCTTCAGTGCTGCTTGGGCTTCTTCTTTCAGTATCATCAGTTCTTGGTCATATCCGACCTCCTGAAATGGTTGAATGTCAACCAATTCTTTTTGGTACAGTGACTGTGTATTCCTTCCATCTTCTTTTGATGCATCCTTGATCATTTAATATCTTCCCCATAGAATCCTTCAATATTGCGATTTGAGGCTTGAATTTTTCCTCGGTTCTTTCAGCTTGAAAAATACTGACAATGTTCTCCCCTTTTGGTTTTCTAACTCTAGGTCTTTGCACATTTCATTATGATACTTTACTTTGTCTTCTAGAGCTGCCCTTTGAAATCTTCTGTTCAGCTTTTTTACTTCCTCATTTCTTGTTTTTGCTTTAGCTACTCTAAATGTAACAGCAAGTTTCAGAGTCTCTTCTGACATCCATTTTGGTCTGTTCTTTCTTTTCTGTCTTTTTAATGACAAGTTGCTTTCTTTGTCAAATCTATTCACGAGAAAGTCTCTAAATTCAGCTGAGATATACGCAAGATTATACTTTCGCTCTTGTGAAGTTGTTTTAATTTTCTTCAGCTTCAACTTGAACTTGCGTATGAGTAATTGATGGTCTGTTTTGCAGTTGGCCCCTGGCCTTTTTCTGACTGATGATATTGAGTTTCTCCATCTTCTCTTTCCACAGATATAGTCGATTTGATTCCTGTGTATTCCATCCAGCAAAGTCCGTGTTTATAGTTGCCATTTATGTAGTTGAAAAAAGTATTTGCAATGATGAAGTTGTTTGTTTTCTAAAATTCTATCGTTTGAGCTCAGGAGTTGTTTCTATCACCAAGACCACATTTTTTTGTCTATGGATCCTTCTTCTTTGTTTCCAGCTTTCACATTCTAATCACCAGTAATTATCAATGCATCTTGATTGTATGTTGGATCAATTTCAGACCGCAGAAGTTGGTAAAAATCTTCAATATTCTCATCTTTGGCATTAGTGGTTGGAGTGTAAATTTAACTGGTCTTCCTTGTAGATGTATGTATATCATTCCATCACTGACACCATTGTACTTCAGGATAGATCTTGAAATGTTCTTTTTGATGATGAACGTGATGCTATACCTCTTCAATTTGTCATTCTCAGCATAGTAGACCGTACGACTGTCCTATTCAAAATGGTTGACACCAGTCCATTCCAGCTCAGTAATGCCTGGAATATCGATCTTTATGCATTCCATTTCATTTTTGGCAACTTCCAATTTTGCTACATTCATTCTTCATACATTCCACGTTCTGATTATTAATGGATGTTTGCAACTGTTTCTTCTCATTTTGAATTGTGCCACATCAGCAAATGAAGGTCCTGAAAGCTTTACTCTATCCAGGTTATTAAGTTCAACTCTACTTTAAGCAGGCAGGTCTTCCTTAGTCATATTTTGAGTGTCTTCCAACCTGAGGGGCTCATCTTCCAGCACTATATCTGACAATGTTCCTCTGCTATTCATAAGGCTTTCACTGGTCAGTTTTTTCAGAAGTAGACTACCAGGTCCTTCTTCCTAGTCTGTCTTAGCCTGGAAGCTCTGCAGAAACCTTTCCACCAGGAGTAACCCTGCTATTATTTGAAATCCTGAAGGTATAGCTTCCAGCATCACAGCAACATTCAGGCCACCACAGTATGACACACTGACAGAGGAGTGGTGGCTCATATATATAAATTTCCTCAATTGTCTAAAATCAGTTGTTTCAAGTCAAAGCCCACAGTGCCTTTGGATACTATGTATTTTAAATTTCTTTTCATCTAGAATAACTATTCCCTTCCTCTAACTTTTTGTTCCTATGACATCATTTGTTGAGGCTTGGCTAGTTGTCCTTTAGAATATCTCATCTTCTGAATTTCTCTGATTGTTTTGTCATGTTTTTATATAACTTATGTCTTCTGAATATCCTGTAAACCAAAAACTAGATATAAAATTATTAGACTCATGTAAAACATATTTGACAAGAATAAATCACAGATTGTGTTGTGTAATGAAGATTCATATTTGGTTTTCCTACCATTAACAAGATTAGAGATAGAATTAAGATGGGGACAGATAGATATCTCCATTTGGAAGCCACAGTTTCTCCTTGGTTAGTAGCAAGTAACCTGTGTAGTGACATTTTGACTCCATGTGAATATCCACACCTAACTGATCTTTCATCTTACTGGTTTTTGCATCGATTGACCTTCTTTGCTAGAGTAAATCATTTCATTAGGGTTGCAATCTACCAATGGTCTAATGATATAATTCTTTCTACAATTATTACTTGATTTTATTCTGTGGAGTCTTCCTTCATCAGCTGTGGCCTTTTTGGTTATACTAAATAGTTCTCGTAAAAAATTTAAGAGGTGTGGTTAATTCTTACCTTTAATTACCAATTTTTAGTATAACTCATTTATGTAACATTTACCTCCATTGGTGACAAATGCGATTTTTTTTAATTTTTTGGCTGTTAATATATTTATTTTAAAATATTATTGAATAATATTGAATAGAAAAACATAGTAGACACGACAGTTGCTCACTGATATTTCTGTTACTCTTCTTCTTCTGAGATTATGAGAAGATGGTACTTCCCTTCTACCTTAAAGTAAGGGATGATCCTGTGAGATGATTAGGTCAGTAAAGTGCAATTAAGAACTAAAGTTTTTTCATGCTCTCTTTGCACAGCCATGGCAAATATTCCAGCTGTTGTGACTTCATCTCCTGGTCCCTGGATGGGGACTATGAGGAGTTGAACTTCAGCAACCTTGGAATACTTTGCATTAAGCGTGAGAAAATAGTTTTTTGCTGTTTTAAGCCACTGAGATTTTTTAAGTTTTTTTTATAGCATAACCTAGCATATTCTGAGAGTCACTAAGATATTGTAAAATATCTTACAGAAGAGTTTTAAAATCATTACTTCAGAAGTTGCTTATCACTAACATATCTATATGCAATATGGGAATGTTTTCAAATATTCAAATATTCTGTGCTAAGTAGAGAAAACTCAGATAACTCTTTATATATATATATATATATTTTTTTTTTACTTTTCTTCCAACTGTTCTCACATTAGGTAGATGCTTGTGACTAGAATATGCCAGCTCATTTGGTGGCAGAAGAGTTTTGGAATTCTTTTAGAAGAATTTTACTTAAATAGATCATTGTAGTTTATCTCCAGATTGAAATAATTGGCAGAGAACTGGAAATAAAAGTCGTAACAATTGTTTAACTGAGAAAGTCAATTATCCTTATTTGGCTACAGGGTTTGTGAGAAATTGAAAAGGCAAAATGCTACCAGTGCCTCCATTTAGCTCCTAATCTCTTTTCAGCATTTTCATGTTTTTCAGCTTTCCAACTTTTTTTCAGACTCACTCTTGCAGATATCACATCCAGTGATATCACACCATATGTTGCTTTCTGCCCTTTCACACTTTCCAAGAACACTTGAAAAACTAGAATCTATAGTCTAGTCTGGGAAGTAAGAATTGCTCAAAAATATCTATACCACAAAGGAGAGTGCTAAATGCCATAGGAGAGGAATAAAGTGCTAAAGAAGTAAGAAGGCAAAAAAGATTGTTTCCAGCTGTGAGATATGAGAGGCGATGTTTTTTGATACAGACCTTGAAAAGTAGATAAACTATGGATATGTAACTATGAGGGGAAAAGAGTCAATCTAAGAAGACTGGTGGAAATTGCTGGTTGGTGAAGGATGAGAATCATGGCTCATCAAGGAGTTATGTTGGAGGATAGAACATGACTCTTTTCACCTTTATGAAATGAAATACGTGCTCTCCTTCTCAATTGAGAGCATTTATATAATTTTTTTTCCTGCTTCCTAGAATTCTATAACTCAACTTCTACTGGTTGCCGTGGAATCAATTCCGACTCATGGTGACCTCTTGTGCTCCACAGGGTTTTTAATGGCTTATTTTTCAGAAATAGATAGCCAGGCCTGTCTCCCAAGCCACCTCTGGGTGGAGTGGAGCCTCCAACCTTTCAGTTAGCAGCAAGCATGTCAACCATTTGCACCAAGTCAACCTCTTCTTATGGTTAACTCCTATTCATCATTGAGGCCACTACTTAAACATCACTTTTTCATGAAAACCTTTCCAACTACTCTCAAAACAGTTTAGGTCCTCAGGTTTTAGTTGCTTATTGTATGCAGGGCTTTTCTTTGGTTGCACTTAACAAAATTTCAATAAGTAATTGCTGCTTTTTTTTTTTTTTTAAACTCCATTTCCCATCAGACTTTGAGCTCCATGAGGGAAGGAATGGTGTAAGTCTGTCATCACTGTATTCCTAATGACTAGCTCATTATCTGGAAGTGCCTAGACATATCTGTTGATTAAATCAAAGTCAGATTTGAACCAGAAGGGCCTGTAATCTTTATATTAAGAATTTAGAGCCAGGGAAATTTTTTAAAGTATATCTCAAGTTCTTAAATGAAAGGGTATTATTGAGGATAGCTGTATTAATATTCTATGGCTTCTGTAACAAATTACCAAAAACTTGGAGACTTAAAACAACACAGATTTTAGTCTGATGAAATTATTAATGAAATTCTCCTGTTGTGATAACTGTGTAATAGAATCCCAGTTACTCCAATTACTCTTTAATACCAGAGCAAATAAAACAGTGTGAACAGAATAGAGAAAGGGCAGACATTAGCAAAGATGTTATGGATTAAAAACTATATAAATGTGTACTATTAATAAGAAAAATAAGAAGCATTTTACTACCAAATGTACCTACAGAGTACCATCTCTGATCTAATTTTTCCTTTCTACCTTCCTTTATCACCCATCTTTTTTTTCTTTCTTTTTTTAAAAGTAACCACTTCCTTTCTCTTTTCTTGCCACACTAGAATCTACACATTCTGTCATAACAACAAGAACAATTTTCTTCTATTTGTAGCCATGTGTTTTCTTTTTTCTCTTACCAGATCGTAGGCAAGTTCAGAGAATGAATTTGTCTTTGTATGCTCCAGAGTTAGCTCTGTGATTGTCACTTACCCATCAGTAGTTCAATAAATGTCTGTTGGCTGAATGAAGTGAATGAATATGGATATGGAACCAATGAAACCAAGAGTTAAATTACTCTATTTAGATATTTAGAAAGAAAGGATTCTGTGATTCAGGCCTATTTGAAAACTGTTTAGGACAGGATAAAATCAGTTACAAAAACACCTCTTCCAAGTCTAATTTTAGAAGAATTATAGTGACAAAGACTGCACAGAAAGGATTATTACAGTATTTATATTACTGTTGCCTAGTTCAGTCCATAAGTATATGTATTATATATGTGATAGTAAACAATTGTTAATGCCATGAGAATAAGTTGCTTTTAAGTAAAGTTTTCATATAAAAAGGTATAGGGTTTAAGAGTTATCTCTATGGTTATTGTGGGAGGGGATTGATGGCTTCCTATTATGATCCAGCACTGGCCAAGGCGCTAGTTGTTGTTGTTAGGTGCCCTAGAGTCGGTTCCAACTCATAGCAACCCTATGTACAACAGAAAGAATTACTGCCCAGTCCTGTGCCACCCTCAATCATTGCTATATTTGAGCTCATTGTTGTAGCCACTGTGTCAATCCATCTCATCAAGTGTCTTCCTCTTTTTTATTGCTGACCCTCAACCTTCCCATGTATGATGTTCTTCTCCAGGGACTGGTCCCTCCTGACGACATGTCCAAAGTACATGAGACAAACTCTTGCCATCCTTGCTTCTAAGGAGCATTCTGGCTGTACTTCTTCCAAAACAGACTTGTTAATTCTTCTGGCAATCCATGGTACATTCAAAATTTTTTTCCAATGCTGTAATTAAAATACATCAATTCTTCTTTGATCTTTCTTATTCATTGTCAAGATTTCCCATGCATATGAGGCAATTGAAAATATCATAGCTTGAGTCAGGTGTACATTAGTCCTCAAAGTGACATCTTTGCTTTTCAACACTTTAAAGAGGTCTTTTGCAGCAGATTTGCCCAGTGCAATGCATTATTTGACATACGAGGGGAAGCCATAATTAAATTGTAATTTCCAACTTCAAAAAGGAAATAGACTAGTCTGAGAGATAGAAACTAATTTCAATACAGTCTGGAAAGAGTAGGTACACTGAGTCTTATGCAAATATAAGAAGGTGACCTGATCCGCTGCAGAGAGCCAGGAAGAGTTCTTTGAAAAGCAGGTAGCTGAAGTGAGACCTAAAGAATGAAAGATGGTGATGAGATGGCATATTTTATAGATATTAAGCATGGAGGAACAACAGAAGGTAGTGATTTTTACATGTGGGGAATGAGGAAGAAATGATTCTAGCTCCTGCCTTTGGGCTGATAGAAATTCTGTCCCTAAGGGAGAATGGAGGAGGAAGACAAAGTCTGGAGAGAAAAAAGAGCTCAGTGTCGGACATGTCGTATTTGATCTTTACTGAATATTTTGCTGGAAATCACCTATTTATATTGCAGGATATATTTGCTTTAACAAATACTGTATACTGTTTTATGGCACACTGCTATCTCTCTCATGGCTACCAATGTGAAAGGTGTATACATTGTGCAACATGACAAGAATTAGTGCTGAATTCTAAATGAATTTCATAGCAAAGATTTTTCTGATACCATCAACAACAAGAAGGACAACAACAAAGAATTCTTCTAATACAATAAAATTAATCAGACTTCTTGAATGTTCTCCTAATGGTCAAGACAAATTTACTTGTTAGAAATTCAATAAAGCATAAGAAAGAGTACCTGCCTTTAAGATGTCCACAAGGTAGTGGGAAAAATAGACTATTATGAATTCATAGTTTGTGCTTTAAAATGATACAAACTAGGTGGCATAGTAACACAAATGGCATCTTAAAGTGGTGGGAGTTATTCACATTTTTAAAAAGTCCCCTGAAAAAGGAAACCTGTCACCTATCAATGGTTTTCTCCTGGCAAAGCTATCTGATGGGCCACAATGTACTCAATCTGAATCCATTGCTGTTTGCAAATTATCACTTTATGTCACAGCTGAAATCCAGGCCTCCTTGTATTCCATTTTCAGTTACCTTCTAAGCAGTTAGCTTATAAATTGTTATAAACACATTTGTTTATTCAATAAACATGTATTAAATCCCACTGTATTAATAGACACTGGGTTCGATGCAGAAGTGAGGGTGAAGAAAGCAATCAGTGATAGACAGGATGGCACTGCTCTTGACAGACTCGCACTATTGAGAGAGAAAGAGACAGACATAGAACAAGAATGTGTGATAGAATAAGATAGCTATTCATCTTTGTTCACTCCTCAAATTCTCCATGTTTGGCAATAACTGATTAAAAGCATTTTATTCTCTATGCTTTCTTTAAATCTTCACGAAACAAACTAATAGAAAACAAATAATCTGTTTTTCTGGTAAAGGGAAGTCAAAATTAGTATCATTATATCCATTAAAAATTGGTATCTATGACTCCGGCAAGATGGCGGTCTAGGCAGAAGCACCACGCCGTCCCTCCACAACAAAGATCCGAAAAACTAAGCCAAACAGAGAATCAACAAT
>NW_004443958.1:144243-176331 GCF_000243295.1 Trichechus manatus latirostris
AAAATATTAAAAAAAAAAAAAAAAAAAAATTGGTATCTAGGTTGTTCCATCTTTTTGCTATTGCGAGTAATACTGCAGACAGATGGAAACAACTAGATGCCCATCGACAGATGAATGGATAAACAAACTATGGTACATACACACAATGGAGTACTACGCAACAATAAAGAACAATGATGAATCTGCAAAGCAACTCACAACGTGGATGAAATGGAGGACATCATGCTAAGTGAAATAAGTCAATCACAAAAATGACAAGTATTGTATGAGACCACTACTATAAAAATTCATGAAAAAGTTTACACACAAAAAGAAACAATCTTTGATGGCTACGAGGGAGGGGAGGGATGGGGAGGGAAAAAAACTAAACAGGCAATAGATAAGTGGTAACTTTGGTAAAGGGTAAAACAGTACACAATAAAAAAGAAAAAAAAATGGTATGTAGGTAATTAAATGTTTCCCTCAAGAGAGAATGGAGAACTTTCTAAAATCAATTTTGAGGAGTCATATTGGATTATGGTTATTTACAATAACTATAAAGTTTAAATAATCATTACTAGTTGCTGTTAAGTTGATTCTGACTCATGGTGACTCCATGTATGTCAGAGTAGAACTGTACTCCCCAGGGTTTTCAATGGCTGAATTTTTGGAAGTAGATCACCAGATCTTTCTTCCAAAGTGTCTCTGAGTGGACTCAAACCTCCAATCTTTTGGTTGGCAGCCAAGCGCCTAAGCCTTTTGCACCACCTGGGGACTCCTAAATAATCATTCCAAACCCAAACCAAACTCACTGACACTAAGTCAATTCTGACTGTAGTGACCCTATAGGACAGAGTACACCTGCCCCATAGAATTTCCAAGTCTGTAAATCTTTTTGAAAGCAGACTGTCAAAACTTTCTCCCATAGAACAGCTTTTGAATTCTAACCAATGACCTTTTGATTAGCAGCCGAGCACTTTAACCACTCAGATAAATTTCCATTTCTGAAATGGAAATAAACAATAACTAAATAACCAAGGAAGCTTGCCATTGAGTTAGAGATAACATAATTCATTTCTAGATGTATATTTATACAATATTATAATGATAAAGTGATGATCGGGCATAGTTACATTGGGGTTAGGTAATTCACCTTGGAGAAATAATCTCTCCATATTGATTTCATTGAAAGTACTTTTCCCAAACCTGGTCCTAATACCTTATGAGATGATCATGTCTATCAATGGCCTGATAGAAAATATAATGCTGCAAAGACTTTAAAATATTTATAGAGAAACAAATAGCTGTTTTAAAAATTTGTCAGTTTGCATTTATACAAAGCGAACAGCCAGCATCATCCTAAATGGAGAGACTTTGCAAGCATTCCTCTTGAGAATGGGAACCAGGCAAGGATGCTCTTTATCACCACTCTTATTCAGCATTGTGCTGGAAGTCCTAGCCAGAGCAATTAGGTCAGAAAAAGAAATAAAGGACATCCAAATTGGTAGGGAAGAAGTCAAAGTATCTCTATACGCAGATGATATGATCTTATACACAGAAAACCCCAAAGAATCCACAAGAAAAGTACTGGAACTAATAGAAGATTTCAGCAAAGTTTCAGGATACATGATAAACATACAAAAATCAGTTGGATTCTTTTACACCAACAAAGAGAACATTAAAGAGGAAATCACCAAATCAATACCATTTACAATAGCCCCCAAGAAGACAAAATACTTAGGAATAAATCTAACCAGAGACATAAAAGATCTGTACGATGAAAACTACAAGACACTACTGCAAGACACAATAAGAGACCTGCATAAGTGAAAAAACATACCTTGCTCACGGATAGGTAGAATCAACATTGTGAAAATGTCAATTCTACCCAAAGTGACCTACAGATACAATGCAATCCCGATCCAAATTCCACTGGGAGTTTTTAATGAAATGGAGAAACAAATCACCAACTTCATATGGAAATGGAAGAGGTCCCGAATAAATAAAGCATTACTCAAGAAGAAGAACAAAGTGAGATGCCTCACACTACCTGATTTTAGAACCTATTATACCGCCATGGTAGTCAAAACAGCCTGGTACTGGTACAACAGATACATAGACCAATGGAACAGAATTGAGAATCCAGACATAAATTCATCCACCTATGAGCAGCTGATATTTGACGAAGGCCCAAATTCTATTAATTGGGGAAAAGACACTCTCTTTAACAAATGCTGCTGGCATAACTGGATATCCATCTTCAAAAAACTGAAACAAGACCCATACTTCACCCCCTTCACAAAAACTAACTCAAAATGGGTCAAAGACTTAAATATAAAATCTAAAAGGATAAAGATCATGGAAGAAAAAATAGGGACAATGCTAGGAGCCCTAATACATGGCATAAATACAATATGAACCGTAAGTAACAATGCACAAGCACCAGTAGAGAGACTAGATGACTGGGAGCTCCTAAAAATCAAACACTTAAGCTCATCAAAACACTTCACTAAAAGAGTAAAAAGACAACCTAGAGACTGGGAAAAAATTTTTGGCTATGACAAATCCAATCAAGGTCTAATCTCTAAAATCTACAGGATACTGCAAAACTTCAACAACAACAAGACAAATAAGCCAATTAAAAAATGGGCAAAGGATATGAACAGGCATTTCGCCTAAGAAGATATTCAGGCGGCTAACAGACACATGAAGAAATGCTCACGATCATTAGCCATTAGAGAAATGCAGATCAAAACTACAACGAGGTATCATCTCACCCTAACAAGGCTAGCATTAATCCAAAAAACACAAAATAATAAATGCTGGTGAGGTTGTGGAGAGACTGGAACACTTATACACTGTTGGTGGGAACGTAAAATGGTACAACCACTTTGGATATTGATTTGGTGCTTCCTTAAAAAGCTAGAAATAGAAGTACCATAACATCCAGCTATCCTGCTCCTTGGAATATATCCTAGAGAAATAAGAGCTGTCACACGAATAGATATATGTACACCCATGTTCATTGTAGCACTGTTCACAATAGGAAAAAGATGGAAACAACCTAGGTGGCCATCAATGGACGAATGGGTAAACAAATTATGGTATATCACACAATGGAATACTACGCAATGATAAATAACAGCGAAGACGCCGTGAAACATAACATGGAGGAAGCTGGAGGTCATTATACTGAGTGAATTTAGTCAGTCACAGAAGGACAAATATTGTATAAGACCACTATTATAAGAACTCAAGAAAAGGTTTAAACCCAGAAGAAAACAAGCTTTGATGGTTAGGAGTGTGGGGCGGGAGGGTGAGGTTTATTTACTAACTAGATAATAGATAAGAATTATCTTAGGTGAAGGGAAGGACAGCACACACTACAGGGGAAGTCAGCACAAATGGACTAAACCAAAGCGGAAAAAAAAAAAAAAAGAAGTCAATGTGGTTTTATATTTGTGTTAAGGTATGCTGAATTGATTTTATTAAAATAACTGGATCAGAACTCAGAAAAAAAAAAACACATTCTTTTTAGACAAATATGAACCAGGTAGCTCAGATTCTAAATGAATTTGTTTTTTTTTTTTAAACTCAGAATAGAGTGGTGAACTTTATTTTATTAAGTGAAAAATGGTCTGAAATGTTAAAATCAGGGGACGTGCAAGTCAGGATCTTAACATTTGCCTGTACCATTCTGCCACAATCCAGCAGAGGTTTCTTAATCGATATGAAGTATTATCTAAAACATCCTTCGAATTAAAAAAGATAATCATTGCTTTTGGAGGACTTGGGATAGACTAATTTTTCACTTATCCATTGAGCCATTTATTTATTTATTCATGTATTTATTCATTATTGATTGAGTTTCTTCCAAGTATTATTTAAAGTCTTGGGAATGCAAGGTTGAAATAATGCAGCTCTTACACTCAAGATTTCCTTCTAGAAAGACAGCACAAAGAGACAAATAGATTATAAAATGATAGACTTATGGAGGGAAGCATTTACAATGTACAGTGAGCATAGAAGTTAGGAGAAATGGGGCTTACCTGTCTATTACCAACATTGTTGGGAATAAATTGTCTGAACTGAAACAGTGTGGTGCAAAGCTTTGTAGTAGGAAAATGGATTTTCAATGAGAGAGGACAAAAATAAGAGTTAACTTGAGGCAGATTGATTGCAAACTTTAACCAGAGAAAAGTAAATAAGAAAAGAACAACTAAATTGCATACTTATGTATTGAAAAACAATTGTAAAAATATATATATATTATGCAAGGCAATAGGACAATTGATGTCATTGGTTGAGAAGAAGTTCAAATTACAGAAGATTCCACAATACTTATACGTAAATGTTTGCTAAAGGGAGAACTGAACACATTCACTGTGGACTTCTGGGTGATGATACTTGTATGAAAAATAGAACTTAGAAAATAGGCTTAAGATCTTTGATCCACAGAGAAATTCCCATATGGATGCATTGAATAATAACATTTAGGCTTCAAATAGTCATCAGTTTTGGTTATGATAATTTGAGCTTTAGACTGTCTTCTCTTCTTTTAGGAGAATTTTTAACTGACTTTGGAAATTCAAGAGTTTTCGAGGCCGGGATATGACATAGCAAAAAGAAATGGAAGTTTTATCATTCTTACTGGGATCTCAGGGAATCTGAAGTGATAATTGGGCTTTGATTTTTCAGGTAGTTCTCGGACTCTTCCAGTTCAAGGTGACGAAATTTAAGAAAGCACAGTAACCTCTTTTCTGAAATCCATGGAGATAATGATTCAGATAACGGCTAAATTTTTCTTTATTACCTTGATAAGTGTGAGAAAAAAATTAGGAAGCACTAACGATAGTAGTAAAAAAAATAAATAAATAAGTTGGAAATGCCATTAAAGAATGTCAGATAATCATTCAGAAAAGGCCTCTCAGTGTCTATTTTGTTTTAATCATTATAATATAGGAAATTGCCTTTAAGTTTTATAGTGTCAAGCCTCAATTTTGTAACAGTACCCAGTAGTAATAAAATTTATAGTGATTGTAATAAGTTAACCACACCCATAACTCACCATTGTATATAAAGCTCATTATTTCCAGTGGGAGAAATAAAATACAAACAGGAATACTTGTTTCATTAATATGATTTTTTTTTTTAGTTTGAAAACTATCTAGACACTAAGCTATAATCAGAAGGCCACTTTGTGATTATGGGAAACAAGAGTAGGTGGGAAGGTTATGGCAACTACCATCTTAAAGTAAGTATCTTCGTAATATAGACAAGTTTGCCAAGTCCCTTTTATTCATTCATGCATTCATCATTCATTCTCATGATGCTCCCTAATATTGGGTTAGGTGGCCTTCCTATATATTTTTAAATAAATGAATGTCTTTGTATTATTTCCAATTATTCTGTGACACTTCCTAGGGAGACCCTTTGCCATCTATTGCCACAGAAAAGAGATGCTTCAGCAAAAGCTAAGACCATGTACAAGGCAAGAATGTATAATGAATAAAAGAATTGTTCTCCAGATATCACCCTACCTCCCTTCCCCCTAAAATAAACAAATAAATAAATACACATACACACAGTCACATATCAAGACTCTACCAAATGTTCATACACTGCTGATGGGAGTACAAAATGATACTAACATATTTTAAAAGGTTCTGGAAGCTTCTTTTGAAACTAAACATACATCTACCCTAAAACCCAGTAATTCCACTTCTAAGAGAAGGGACAACATATACCCACAGAAACAGCCATAATAAAATGTTCATAGCAGCTTTATTTATAATGGGCAAAACCTATGCCCAGGCATCTTTCAATAGGATAAGCATACTGTGATTTATTTATAAAAGAATAATATTCAAATAATAAAAAGGAACAAGCTGCTGATAAATGCAATATGCATGAATCTCTAAAACATCATATTGAGTGAAAGAAGCCTTACACAAAATAGTATATACTGTATGGTTCCATTTATATCAAGTTCTAGTGCAGTGAAACAAATCATAATGATGGTTGTCATTGAGACAAGAATTTACTGGGATAGGACGTTGGGGAAATTTCTAAACCATCTTGACATATTGCGTTACACAGACTTCTGTATTTCTTCAAACTCAGTGTAAACTTAAGATTTAAGCATTTCACTTTATATAAATTCTACATCAAATAAAAAAATATGTGAATAAATACTGAACTCTATTTAATGGTATACATATTTAAGTATTCAGGAGGAAGTTTTCTTATGTCTAAAATTTATTTTGAAAAGCAACAAAAAAATAATATGAGTGATAGATGTATACAGGAGTTGGTAGATGGATAGTTATGTGATAAAGCAAATATATTAAAATGTCAATGCTAGACTCTTGGTGGTAGATATATGAGTATTCCTTGTAAAATTCTTTGAACTTTGCTGTATGTTTAAAATTTTTCATAATTAAATGTTAGGGGAAAACAGAATTCAACTATTGAAGGAAAAGAGGAAAATATGAATAAATAAAAGTGAAGTCCATAGAATGAGATTTGTGCTAAATTCTCTTCGCCTTCCCAACAAAAACAACAGCAAAAATCTTGGAACAAGTTCCAGAGTGGAGGGAGAGATACAGTACAGTTCTAGATAGATTTTGAGGTCTGAGAGAAGACAAGGCTTTTGCTTAAAGCTGCACAGAGAATAGACCAGCTCCGAGTTCAGAAATGACACGGTAAGATGGCAGGCTAGATAGGGCTGAGAAAGCATCTCAGGGGTTTCCAAATTCTAAAGCGTTTTAGACATTGGTCCTGAGAAAAGCAGAGAAGTGGTGAAAAAAAGTACAGCTCCACTAAGTTTCCCATAGCTCCCATTCCTGCAGTTGGAAGTGAGCAACAAAGTAGCAACAGCCTTTGAATATCAAGAACCAAAGGCATTTTACTGTTGTAATGAATGCCTCTGTAGAAAGAAGACAACCAGGGAGCAGATGAACTACCCCAACTCATTGCCTTATCAATACACGAACTTTATGAAATAGAGCACCCGCCAAGGGTGCCAGGGTGGGATCCTGAAGTTTCTAAAATTACACAGAATTTACTAAGATTTAGTTTCTACTATACTGGAATTGTAGCTTAAAATAGCAATTAAGTTGAGTTATATAAAAATAATGAAAGTTATATTTCTTGCACACGTATTTCTATGGTCTGAGATTCGAACTTGCTAAACAAAGACTTAGGAATCAATCAAGCTATCTCAAATAATTGAGGGTTTATTGGAAAAAAAATACACATGGAAATAAAGACAAGGAAATCTCACAGGATCCCAGGACCTGCAATACACCGGGACCTCCTGGAGACTAAAATATAATTTAGAAACTGGAGTATACATAAGAACTCTAGGAATCAGATTATCTCTATGTGTTCTTAATAGCAAAAATTTATTACTCTTCTATGTCTCTGGTGACTCAGCTTCTCTCTGTCTCTGTTTCTATTGCTCCTGCTGCTAACAACAGCCTCACACTCTATCTGTCCCTCTATGGTAGTGTTTTCATCACCTTTACTTACTTATATCTTCGGTTAATAGTTATAGGCTCCTACTTCTCATGAATTCCCTTCTTCTGTTCAACTTCCATTTCCACTATAATTGACGTATTCTGTTTTTGTATTTGATAGAATCTGACTGGCCTAGTTAATCATTATTATGTCCAGCACTGAAAACACATGAGTTGTGGAATGACATCAAGGACATCATACATGATGAAAGCAAGAGGCCATTAAAGACAGGAAAGAAAGAAAAGATCAAAATGGATGTCAGAAGAGGCTCTGAAACTTGATCTTGAACATCCAGTAGCTAAGCAAAAGGAAGAAATGAGGAAGTGAAAGAGCTGAACAGATTTCAAAGGGTGGCTCAAGAAGACAACGTAAAGTATTACAATGACAAGTGCAAAGAGCTAGAGACAGAAAACCAAAAGGGAAGAACACGCTTGGCCATGTCTCAAGCTGAATGAACTGAAGAAAAACTTCAAGCCTCAAGTGGCAATAGTGAAGGATTCTACAGGAAAATATTAAACGATACAGGAATCATCAAAAGAGGATGGAAGAAATACAGAGTCACTATACCAAAAAGAATTGGTTGACATTCAATCATTTTCAGGAGGTAGCATATGATCAGGAACTGATGGTACTGAAGGAAGAACTCCAAGCTGCACTGAAGGCATTGGTGAAAAACAAGTCTCCAGGAATTGACAGAATACCAATTGAGATATTTCAACAAATGGATGCAGCACTGGAAGGGATCACTCATCTATGCCAAGAAATCTGGAAGACAGCCACCTGCCCAAATGACTGGAAGACATCCATATTATGACTATCCCAAGAAAGGTGATCAAACAGAATGTGGAAATTATCTAACAATATCATTAATATCACACACAAGTAAAATTTTGCTGAAGATCATTCAAAAGCAGCTGTAGCAGTATATCCACAAGGAAATGCTAGAAACTCAAGGCAGATTCAGAAGAGGATGTGGAACCAGGGATATCATTGCTGATGTCAGATGGATCCTGGCTGAAAGCAGAGAATACCAGAAAGATGTTTACCTGTGTTTTATTGACTATGCAAAGGTATTCAACTGTGTGATTCATAAGAAATTAGGGACAACATTGTGAAGAATGGGAGTTCCAGACTACTTTATTGTGCTCAAGAGGAACCTGTACATAGATCAAGAGGCCATTGTTCAAACAGAACAAGAGGATAGGCGTGGTTTGAAGTCAGCAAAGGCGTGCGTTAGGGTTGTATCCTTTCACTATACCTATTCAAGCTCTATGCTGAGCAAATAATCTGAGAAGCTGGACTCTAAGAAGAAGAATGGGGCATGAAGATTGGAGGAAGATTCATTAACAACCTGCGTTATGCCAATGACACAACCTTGCTTGATGAATGTGAAGAGGACTTGAAGCACTTACTGATGAACGTCAAAGACCACAGCCTTCAGTATGGATTACACCTCAACATAAAGAAAACAAAAATCCTCACAACTGGACCAATAAGCAACATCATGATAAACAGAGAAAAGATTGAAGTTGTGAAGGACTGCATTTTACTTGGATCCACAATCACTACCCATGGAAACAACAGTCAAGAAATCAAAAGATGCATTGCACTGGGCAAATCTGTTGCAAAAGGTCTCTTTAAAGTGTTAAAAAGAAAAGATGTCACCTTGAGAACTAAGGTGCGCCTAACTCAGCCCAAGAGATGTTTTCAATTGCCTCTTATGCATGCGAAAGCTGGACAATGAATAAGGAAGACCGAAGAAGAACTGATGCCTTTGAATTGTGGTGCTGATGAATAATATTGAATATACCACGGACTGCCAAAAGAATGAACAAATCTGTCTTGGAAGAAGTACAACCAGAATGCTCCTTAGAAGCAAGGATGGCGAGACTATGTTTCACATGCTTTGGGCATGTTATCAGAAGGGATCAGTCCATGGAGAAGGACATCGTGCTTGGTAAAGTGGAGGGTCAGCGATAATGAGGAAGACCTTCAATGAGATGGATTGACACAGGGGCTGCGACAATGGGTTCAAGGTTAACAATGATTATGAGGATGGCTTAGGACCAGGCAGTGTTTCGTTCTGTTGTCTAGCCCATGGATTGCCTATATTTCATAGGTAGCAAGAACTTGCGGGTTAGATATTTTCCCTTTAATGGGAATTTGCACTTATATCTCCGCCATGTTGTTGTTGTTGTTAGGTGCCATTGAGTCTATTCCAACTCATAGCGACACTATGTACAACAGAAAGAAATATTGCTCGTCCTGCACCATCCTCATAATCGTTGTTATGCTTGACTCCATTGTTGCAGCCACTGTGTCAATCCAACTCGTTAAGGTTCATCTTCTTTTTTGCTGACGCTCTACTTTACCAAGCGTGGTATCTTTCTCCAGGGGCTCGTCCTTCCCAATAACATGTCCAAATTATGAGAGACAAAGTCTCCCCAACCTTGTATCTAAGGACCTTTCTGACTGCACTGTTTTCAAGACAGATTTGTTTGTTCTTCCGGAGGACCATGGTATGTTCAATAATCTTCACCCATAACACAATTCAAAGGCATCAATTCTTTTTCGGTCTTCCTTATTTGTAGTCCAGCTTTCACATGTATATGAGGCGACTGAAAACATCATGGCTTGGGTCAGGCTCACCTTAGTCCTTAAAGTGACATCTTTGCTTTTTAACACTTAAAAGAGATCTTTTGCTGCAGATTTGCCAATGCAATGTGTCGTTTGATTTCTTGACTGCTGCTTCCATGGCCGTTGATTGTGGATCAAAGTGAAATTAAATCCTTGACAACTTCAATCGTTTCTCCATTTATTAAGATGTTGTTTATTGGTCCAGTTGTGAGGATTTATGTTTTCCTTATGTTGAGATGTAATCCATACTGAAGGCTATAGTCTTTGATGTTCATCAGTAAGTGCTTCAAGTTCTCTTCACTTTCAACAAGTAAGGTTGTGTCTTCCGCGTAACGCCGGTTGTTAATGAGTCTTCTTCTAACCCTGATGCCACGTTCTTCTTCATATAGTCCAGCTTCTAGGATTATTTGCTCAGCATACAGATTGAATAAGTATGGTGAAAGGATACAACCCTGACACACACCTTTCCTGACTTTTAACCACTACACCACCAGGGTACCCTACTTAATGGTAGAGGAAGGGGTTCTAATAGTTAATAAAAAACCAAAACCAAATCCATTGCCGTCCAGTCGATTCCAACTCATAGTGACCCTATAGGACAGAGTAGAACTTCCCCAGATGGTTTCCAAGGAGCAGCTGGTAGATTCGAACTGCCCATCTTTTGGTTAGCAGCTGAGCTCTTAACTATTGTGCCACCAGGGCTCCAATAGTCAACAGGGCTTGAATATTAGTTACTGCTTCAAAGACTGAACCAGCCCTGAAAGTAGAAGGCAAGTATGGAATATCCATAACTGAGTTTAACCAGGAAAGATGAAGAAAAACATTTCTACTGAATTATTTTTTAAAGAATACTCATTCATTTTCTCTCTCTAAAATTAGAATGTCTTTAAAAAAGATTTTAATCAGTGTTTCATGGGTATAAAATAAGTTTCATTCTATTACTATTGTAATAATGAATGTTGTTCTATTAATTTATAGCTATTTACCACTATTAGTTTCCTTGCATTATACAAATGAATATAGGTCTTTCCAGAGCTATACATTTGTCCGTCCCTACTTGGAAAAATACCTTCTTTAAAACTCTACTGTGTATCATCAAATGCTCATTTTAAAAATCCTCTTTGTCTGGTTAAAGATGACTTCCTCTGAAATGGAGCCCTGGTGGCACAGTGGTTAAGAGCTCAGCTACTAATCAAAAAAGGTCAGCAGTTCAAGTCCACCAGCTGCTCCTTGGAAACCCTAAGGGGCAGTTCTACTCTGTCATATAGGGTCACTACGAGTCGGAATCAAGTCGAAGGTAACGGATTTTGTTTGGTTTTGTTTCCTCTGAAATGCCTTTTCTAACCACTTTTCATTTGTTAGCTAGGTTATTTGTCTCTCCCTACAATCTCTCCTAGAACCTTGGAATTCCTCAAATGTAGATCCATTACACTGAACTGCAGTTACTCTTCTTTTCCTTGCTGGAAGCCCTAAGGACAGAGACTGTTAGCGTGGACAAAGAGCTTGGTTTGGCCTTTGTCATTAGTTTCTGAAAACAGCCCTTGGAATATAGCAAGAGCAATTAAGGTGTTCTTTGTCTTTCTAAAGTATCCAGTCTGCACTTGTTGTTGTTATGTGCCATTGAGTTGGTTCCAACTCATAGGGATCCTTTGTATGACAGAACAAAATACTGCCCAGTCCTGCCCCATCCTCACAATTGTTGTTATGTTTGAGCCCATTGTTGCAGCCAATTGTCCATCCATCTCCTTGAAGGTCTTTCTCTTCATTAAGGCTATACTTAAACATACGTAAATAAGTAGGGGGCTACACAGGCCCCACCTTGGCTACAGACCCCACCCTGGCAAGAGGCCTCAGAAAAGGAAAGGGCACAATGCAGTCATGGATATTCATTGATTGGATCAATCATAACTATGCATTAAGGCTCTAGTCTTGCATATGCATGTGGTCCCAGTAACTAAGGGACTTTGGACTTTGGACTTTGGAGCTTCCTTTTTTGGGGATTCCTGGATGTGATGATAACATCTATAAACAGAAGAGGGTAGCATGTCCCTGAGGGGACAATGGAAGCCTTATGCCAGGAACTTTCCCAGATGTTCCCTGATGTGTCTCTACCCCTGTATCTTTTCTGATTATAATAAATGGGTAACTGTAAGTATAGGTAGTAGTCTCTGTGAATTTTGTGAGCCATTATAGAGAATTAATGAACCCACAGGGGCAATGAATCAATAGGAGCTGGCAGGACAAAGTCGATTTATGAAGATCCAGCTCTGGGTGACTGGGTGACAGAGAAAGGCTGCACTGGCAGTCGATGAAGAAAAATAGAGTCCTTGTGACCTAGTTCCAGGGGACTAGAGAGAGGGGCAGCTGGTCTGAAGTGCAAGGAGTTATGCAGACTCCTGAGCCTACAGCTAGAACCTGATGACATTGTCCAGGTGGCCAAGCATGAAATCTAGCTTAGCTCTGGGTGGTTAGAATCAAAAAAAAAAAAAAAAAGGAAGTGCCACAGAAGTGGTGGCAATGAGGAATTGAGATGTGGAAATGTGAAGCCTATGTCCACTTCCACGTGGGAGTTGATTTATGCTGATCTTGCCACACAGTTAGTGATAAAGATGGGGTTTGCCCACCTTGCCCCTTTAGTAGAGCAATTCGCAACAGCATCACACAATGTTTGTGTTGTTCCCAAATCATGCATTGTGTATGGCTCAAGTAGGCATTCATCAGTTCAATATTTTCAAATGAATAAGTGAGACTTGTCAAATAAATTAGATGAGAGAAAAAACGAAACTTAAGAACACAATTGTAAAGTTTTTTCCAGGCATGATACCATAAAGATCTGAGCTAAAATGTTGGCAATAAGAGAGGGGAAAAAATAAGAGTGGTATCAAAGTATTCTAAGTATAATGATAATCTAAGTACCAACTAACTTGTGTTTTGATCATAAAGAGCCCTGGTGGCCCAGTGGTTAAGTGCTATAGCTGCTGACCAAAAGGCCGGCAGTTCAACTCCACCAGCTGCTCCTTGGAAACCCTATAGGGCAGTTCTACTCTGTCTTACGGGTTGAGTTTTTTGTTTTTTTGTTTTTTGATTTGATCATATAGGCACAACAAACCAGAAAAGGATGGTATGTAGTAAAAAACATGTTTCCAATTTCTAGCCTGAACAATGTCAATAAGTCAAACAGGAAAGTAAAAAAGAACTCCCTTTGAAAGCGGAATGAGTTTATTTTCAGATATATTCCTATTGAACTTACAGGGAAAAATCTGAGTGAATCAAAAGACTGCCAAGTTCAGATCTCACAGCTTCTGGAACTACAAAATAATTTGCATAGCGGCCAACAATTCTCTTAGTAGAAAATACATTTAAGTCTTAACCACTTGTGTTTTGGAGTTTAATGATACTAAAAAGTTTATAATGGTTGAAAATGGTCCCAACTATCAATAAATGTTAGTTGGCATGTCAGGAGGGCTCTGAAGAAAAAATAGTTGAACGTGGAAGTGCAAAGTAAAGAGATGGAACTTTGGGAACCCAAATGTGGGGCATCATTGTGGTCAGGGATCTGGACGACTAAGTGTATCCTTGCATCAGTTACTAGGGATTTATTTGAAATGTGGGGCTGGTTTCAAGAGTTGCAGAAATAGTGAAGGTCAAAAACCCAGAGTCTACTAGGGGAGCAATGATATTCTCCAGTTCTTTCCCTAGGAATGATGTGTTTGGAAGAAATAAAAGGGAACTAGGTATTTGGAGGTTACAGTTTCTATCCTTGAACTGAGAATGCCCATTGAGTGCTGGATAAATTAAAAAGAAAGTAAAAAACACTAGAGAGACTCTTGCTATAATCTGGGACATGAGCGCTCAAAGCAGTATTGATACGAAAAAAAGAGAAATCCAGTGCCACTTCTACCCAAGAAGGTAAAGAGATTACCTAAGAAAATGGGTAAGCTTTGTACAGTAGAAAAACAAGTTTAGAAAAATAGTGAGAAACATTTTTACCTAAATGCAATTCAACAACAAATAAATATATATAATGACACGTTCACTTTCCATTTAATATTAAAAAAGCTATACCAAACACACTGTAGAAATGTATTTGTATGACTTTAATTGCCTACTTTATTAAAAAGAAGAATATCAATGTGAAAATTGGAACTGCTTTCTAGCCATTTAGATTTTTATTTTGGGGTATATTTATGAAATAGTAGCACCAAAGTAATTCTTTGTAGTGGTATACACATGTGAGGGATGAAAGATTAGAATTCCCAGAGAGATTTTATTCATATAACAAATATTTAATGATCTCCTTCCATGTACCAGGCAGACTGAAATTACTGTGCATTCATTGGTGAACAAAGCAGAGGTAATGATTGCTCACTTCCTGGAGCTTCAATCTTGTGTCAGAGTGATGATAAGTTCTCACGTATTATTTCATCCCATCTTCAAATCAACTGCATAAGGTAACAAATAGTATAATACATAATGTATTATCAGTAATGTAGGTGAAGTAGTAAAAGTCAGATGGTTCTTTAACAAGAGAGACAAGACTAGAATTAATCCTAATTAAGACTATTCTGGGTACTTGCACCCTCTGTGATTATGCTGGCAGTTCTGGAAAGTTGTTGACTAGAATGACTAAAGGATTCCTGGTGAGAAGTTTCTGTCCTTCCCAGGAGTGATACCCTCTGCTAGTTCCCAGCCTCCCTTCTAAGGTGGGCCCTTCATCCTTAGAGCCAATAATTCTTGGTTCTAAGATTGCAAATAATCTCCTTTTCTTATCAGTATGAGGCATCAACAAAGATAAGAAGATGAGATAGTACATAAATCTCCAGCTCCAAAATCAAGGTTGAGCCAAGTCTTTAACCTCAAAGGTATTCTATGGAGACATATTGATATAAGTTGATTGGAAAGAAAAGCTGAAATGTTATCACACTATTATCTTTTAGTGAATAATTTTAAATCTAGGTTCTTTCCCTTTGGAAGTGACAATGAAAAATCACTGAGAGTCATGGGATTACTTCTCCAGACTAAGTAACGTCTCAGGGAAGTGTCATTATTAACTTATCCAGCACATACAACAGTGTCTGACACATAGAAGTTGCTCAATAAATATTGCTGAGTAAATGAATAGAGGTGACCCAGCACACATACATAGCTAATGGCTAGTACTGATTGTGTGTGGAAATCCAATTTAAAGGATAAATGTGATGTCCAAGAAGTAATACAAGATGCCAGGTTAATCTTTTCATTTGGGTTTCCACACAGAATCAGTGTGTGTTTTTTGTAATTTAAGTGGAATATTTTAATTATGGTTTTCTTTTCTTATGTAATAAATATATATTGGTTCAATTGAATTTAAATACAGATAAACTATGGCATGTGATAGGAGTTTAACGAACTTTATGTACTTGTCTGGCTTTTGGAAACAGAATGTTTATGTGGAAATTCCCTCTTAAGCATGCCAGTTATTTTTCCGTTTTTCCAAAAAGATATGTAAAGGGAAGGAGGTTAGTAGTGATCCACCAGAACAGTTCTAAAGGCTGGCCTATACATTCTCACCTAGTTGTAACAGGGCAGGAAAGGTTCTTTACAAAGGCAAGAAAATTGACTATGGCTGTGATTGCACATTGTAAAAATAACAGTTGAATGTAATAGGGGAAAAAAAAAACATTGTCAACTTCTTTTCACAACCATATAATCTATGTAGACAAGTCAGACAGTTTGCAAGAAATATTTGTTTTCCAAAAGCTTCTTTTGAAACAGTGTAGACACAGTCTAAATTGCTCGGGTGGCAGGCTTCCAGTTCTCTGGTTTTATGATGTGATCCATGTCAATAAGATGAAAAGGCACTCTCTCAGTAGCGAGTTTGTTGATATGAGCAAGCTGACATTCAACTCCAAAGACTTTAAGTGGGAAAGCCTTCTTTTTCTGCCCTTACTGAGCGGGTTATCAGAGAAGAAATGATTCACAACTTTATGGATTATCACATTCAGAAACTTCAAATTAAAACAAACGACAGCCCATTCATCCAATTTAAGAGTCAGACAGAGGAAGATATTTGAAATTTTTTTTTTTTTAGTTTATCTTCAATCTGAAGCATCTCAGAAAGTTTTCAACATATTCTTATTAAAAAGAGCCTGTCATCTAATGGGGACAGCTCTCTGGGTGATGCAAATGGTTAAGCGCTTGACTACTAGCCAAAAGGTTGGTGGTTTAAACCCACCAAACATGCCTCGGAAGACAGGCTTGGTGATCTGCTTCCAAAAGATCACAGCCTTGAAAACCCTATGGAGCAGTTCTACTCTGCGCACATGGGGTTGCCATGAGTAGAATCGACTCGATGGTAACTAACAATAACAAATCTAATGGGAATGTAATACAAAATGGAAATAAAGATTTTATGAAATGTATTATATCAAAAATTTGCCATATTTCTTTATACTCACACTTTTTATATGGATTTTTTGGTAGACCGAAATTATATAGGGTAATTCCTTATTGTCATTTACTTTGTGTCCCCCAAAAATATGTGTATCAATTTGGCTAGACCATGATTCCCAGTATTGTGTGATTGTCCACCATTTTATCATCTGATGTGATTTTCCTACGTGTTGTAACTCCTGTCTCTATGATGTTGATAAAATGGGATTAGCAGCTGTTATGTTAATGAGGCAGGATTCAATTTACAAGATTGGATTGTGTCTTAAGCAAATGTCTTTTGAAATATAAAAGAGAAGTGAGCAGAGAGACATGGGGACCTCATACCACCAAGAAAGCAATGCCGGGAGCAGAACACATCCTTTGGACCTTGGGTTCCAAAGCAGAGAAGCTCCTCGACCTGGGAAGATTTATGATGAGGACCTTCCCTGGGAGCCAAAAGAGAGGGAAAACTTTCCCCTGGAGCTAGAACCCTGAATTTGGACTTCTAGCCTCCTAGACTTTGAGAGAATAAATTTCTCTTTGTTAAAGCCTTCCACTTGTGGTATTTCTGTTATAGCAGCACTGGATGACTAAGACACTTATTATATACATATAGAAATGTATCGAAATGGCCTGCATAAGTATTTCTAATCCTTCCTAATTCTAATTGCACTTCTAGAAGAAAAATTTTTGAACGATATACTTTTTATACAGTATCTTATGTTATTTTGAAGGATTTAATTTGTTGCTCCAGAATTAGGAATTAAAAAACTCAACTTCTGGCTGGCTTCATAAATAAGAAGCATTAAAGATGAGAGGACAAGAGAGGAGAGATATCAGGGAACAGATTTCTCTGGTTCTCACCCTGTTGATTAATAATACGTTGACCGGGTTCCTCAGCCAAAGTTGAAAGCCCTCTCAGGGGACTCTCTTAGGTTCCTGGTGAACACTCCCCCTACTTTGCCTCTTCAAGCCTAAGTAGTGCTGTTGCTAACCTCAGGTACCACATGATCTTATACTGATTTTCGTAAACCTGTCTACAGCTTTTAAATAGTCCTGTGATGAACATCTCATTGAATTCCCCAGTTTGAGTGTGACTTCCGTTCCTGCCAAGACCATACATACCTGATACACAAAGGAGCCATTAACCTTCCTTCTCTTGTATGAAAACATTGTGGACTACTGAGCATGTACTTTCCCACAATAGCAAAGATAGGCATTAATCAATTCAACAAATCCAGAATAAAGGATAAAGGAAGCTTTTCAATGAATAGATTTAGCTTCTCTCAATTTAACAGACAAAATTTATGTTCCCTGAATGAGAGCTGAGCACAACTGAATGAGGGAAATAGTATGAGCTGTTATAAATTACATACGAATTAAAATCTCTCCTGTCAAAAGAACACCTAAAAATACAGTTCCAATTATCTCTGAGTACCTAAAAATTCCAGTAAATAGGTTGAGCAAGCAAATCTACTTGCAGCCTTCTGCTCTGGGAGGTACCAATTCTAAACACACACACACACACATTCATGTACACACATTTAAGTTCATGTACGTATACATATATGTGTTCAGACACATATATGCTGACATATATAATTTTTCTATTATAGTGATTGTGTCTTGAGGTACAATAACGTATATATAATAGAAAAATTCACTACTGTAATGATAGTGCATGTGGAGAAACTTGTCATATTCAAGAAATATGAAGGTAGGGGAATTCAACAAGAAATTATGATTTATTAAATTTGAATGATAAGAAAGAATGAGTCAAAATGACACTTCAGTTTCTGGATGGAGCACAAATAAATTACTATGTCATTTAAGAAATCAGAAACAGAAGAAATATGTTTAGAGATAATGAATTCCTTTACAGACAAATTGAGATTGAGGTGTTTATGGGACATTCAATATGAAAGTATGATTAAGGATCTAGGATTCAGAAGAGAGTTCTGATCAAGGGTTTTATGCTTTATAATGAATAGATAGCAACAGACTGATAAAACTTCATAGAATCTCACAGGTGGAACTACCAAATGAAATAAGAAAAGGGCCTGTATAGAACCTAAGAATGTTAACAACACACTTAACAAAAGAGGAAAAACCTAGAAGGAGACTGTGAAAAAATTGTTGGAGATCCATGAGGCAAATCAAAACAGTGGTGTCATAAAAGTCTCAGGGGGGAAAAAATCAAGTAAAGAAATATCGACAATTACAAACACCATCTAACAGGCTAAGTATGGATGTATGGCAAGGACTACAAATTTTCCGCTGAACTTAGTGATAACAAGCTATTTTAGTCAATTGTAAGAGGTATTTCAGTTGAATGTTGAGTGTGAAATTCAGGTTTCAGTGGGTTGAATGGAAAGTGTTTTTAGGTGCCCTCATGTCAGTTCTGACTCACAGAGACCCCACGCACAACTGAATGAAACAATGTTCTGTCCTGCTCCATGCTCACAATTGTTGCTATGTTTGAGCCCGTTCTTGTAGCCGCGGTGTCAATCCATCTCATAGAGGGTCTTCCTCTTTTTTGCTGACCCTCTACTTCACTAAGGATGATGTCCTTCTCCGGGGACTGTTCTCTCCTGATAACTTGTCCAAAGTACTTCAGACAAGGTCTCGTCATCCTTGCTTCAAAGGTATATTCTGGCTGTATTTCTTCCAAGACAGATTTGTTCAAAGTTTGCCTATCCAATGCCAAACAATTAAACTGAAAGCAGGAGAATTCACCAAATACCACAGAATAGATGAAAGAAAAGTCAAAGCAAGAGAGGCTACATGCGATCAATGCATGGGTTGCCCAGGGTTATCATTAGATCATTGTGTCATAGCATAACTGTTCCTTCTAAGGGTTGTACAAAATAATGGTGCATCTTAAAATCAATGGATTTTTAGTAGATGAAATGCAGCTTTTGTTTCCTGGTCTCTCATCACGTTTGGTAATTTGCGTGAATATAACTTTTCCAAAATTGGTCAACTGCATCTTGGATATTACCTCTGAGAAAAAGCTTATATCTGTTATATTGAAAACTCAAGATTTCTGGAAGAAGTAAGTCTAAATTTTGATTGATTTGTAGCCTGGATGGAGAGGCTTGGGGCTGCTGGTTTACAGGTTCTCAGGGAGAATAGAATGTTCTCCAGTTACTAAGAATAGTGTGCGAGGGTTTCTCGGTAGTCTAGTCTTTGGAATTCACTTTTTGTGTTCAGTAGGAAATTTATTGTAAAAGTATCGTCTAAATGAGTGAGAAAAAATATTGTCCTATAGTCAGCAATATACCAAGGGGATGTATATATTCTAAATGTACCAGCTAAGAACAGCACATAATACTCCATCTTAAACTGCAAGAGTCTTTGAGGCTTTTTGAATCGAACTAAGCGCATGAGAGAACCTGTAAAAAGTTACTAACCTTCATTAAAGCTTTTCATTGATTTTCCTATTAGAATCTTGCCATACAACATACCTTTTTTTTTTTTTTTAGCAGATATATTTAAGAATAGTGGTGGGCTAGGTAAAATATACATCTAAAATAATTCCTCCATGTTTCCTTTAAATAATAAACTTTTCATCAACAAAAATAGGCAGCTTGGAATGTCACTATTAACTTTCCATCCAACCTTGCTGAAAGCATGCGATGAGCAGGAAAAAAAATCTAGTATCTTGTGCTGTTTTTCATTCTTCAAAAGCAAAGTCAGTACATGCTTCATTTGTATATGGGCTTGTCAGTTTTCCTGAGGAGCTGTGTAAACAGGCAGCTGACCAAAAACACTAAAGAACTGCTCTGAAAAATTCTCAGACTGAGGAGAAGCACTAAATAAAAATTACTGACAAAAAGAGACCCACATTGGACCAGAATGGTCCAGCTCTAATACCCCCATCATGCTTGGTCATTGGCTCTGTGCAAACAGTATAGGGAAAGTGTGACCTCAGAGTGAACGATAAAAAGATTCCAAAGGTGCACCAGCTGGAGGCAGTCAGCTAACTCCCATTTTTTACTGCTGGCTCTTTCTTGAAGGGAGATAAAAGTTTTCACATCTTCCTAAAATGGGTTTGGGGGTCGGATTAGCTTGGATTAGTCACCTTCTACAATGTCCTATAAAGCCCTTTCTTTTCTGTCCCTATTTCTCCAGTTTATTTTACTACCTCCTTTACTTGCTCTTTGTGTCCCATCTCCACTATGTAGTTTTCAGCTCTTTGAATGAGTTTGATTCCCTACTTAAAAACCATCAGTATGAGACCAAAAGGTCAATAATTTCTCAAAAGCAAAGATAAGAAGATAAGAGGGCAGAGAAACTAAAGTAGTGGAAAGGGAACAAAAAGAACACCATTAAAGAGAATGTTGACACATTGTGATAAATGTAACTAATGTCACAGAAAAAAAAAAAAAAAAAATCGGTGGCCCCCAGAAGAAGCATGATCCTGCTGGATTTTGGGATTCTGGCCTCCAGATCTATGACAGAATAAATTTCTATTGTTTTAAACCATCAAATTTGTGATAATTTGTTATTGCAATTTCAACAATGTAACACAGTGTTCCAGCATGAGTGTGTGTGATGCGAAAGAAGGAGGCAGATAACTTGAACATAGAAGAGCCACATCTAGGCCTGACGGAGAAACTACTGCACACCATCTGCAGACCCTGAACTTCAAGCTGTATAAAGCTTAGATGGGACTTTAGGATGTGTCTCTTGGAAAAGAATTGTGTTTAATGTGTGTTAAGTGGGAACAAAGGTAGATTGGTGAACAATAAAGGGAATTGTGGCAGAAACAGGGCCCATGAAAGTAAATGATATGTTTAATTTCCTGACCAGTAGTGAAGAGTCAGCCCATCCCGCGTCCTTCTCCTCCCTTGACTCAGAGATTGGAAATAATTAATTAAACACAGACACCTTGGTGGTGTAGTGGTTAAGAGTTCAGCTGCTAACCAAAAGGTCAGCAGTTTGAATCCACCAGGCGCTCCTTGGAAACTCTATGGGGCAGTTCTACTCTGTCCCATAGGGTCGCTATGAGTCAGAATTGACTTAACGTCAACAGGTCTTTTTTTTTTAATATTAAACACAACATGTTAAAGTTGCCTTACCTACAAGATGGAGACAGGCTATCTGGCCAGCCTTGGAATTTGCATACGTAAAAAAATGCACCCTTATATTGTTAAGCCATTAAGCTTGCGGATTTTGCTTATGATTACAGGGTAGCCTGACAATAAAAAGACATTAATATCCAACAGTGGAAAAATGAGTGACACCAATCTCTGTAACGAAGGATGTAATAAAATGAGTGCCACAGAGAGGTATTCACAATGTACTATGGGGGTTTGGAGGAAAGCAACATAATGTATTTATTTATTTTTACTTTTACTGAAAATTCAAGGAGGCATCTAAACAGACTTGGGGAAGGACCAGGATTTTCTATTGGTGGAGATGTTAAAAGAAAACATCCCTAGTGAATAATATGATGTGAGAAGATATGGTAAAGTTTTTGGCATATAAGGAGAATGTAAATAAAAATAAAACAACAATAATAATAAAATAATAACTAGATTTTATTGAGCACTTACATTGGGCCATAAACTATTCTAAGTGCTTGACTTTATTAACTTATTTAAACTTCATAATGACCCAAAGTGATAGATACTCTTATTAGCCCAATTTTACAGAAGAAAAAAAATTGAGACTTAGGTTAAACAACTTGCTTAACGCTCAATAGTTCAAAAGTGATGCACATAGAACATAAACACAAGCTGCTGAACTCCATGTGCAAAATTGTTTAAGACAAGTTCCCATTAGTATACTTTCATCTACATGTAATAGAAAATAAGTCAACTGGTTTAAAAAAATACAGACAATATTATCTTACATAGCAAGAAGTTTATAGGTGGGGCAGCTCCAGGGTTGGTATTTAATTGGCTCAGTGCTTCCAATAACTGTGATTTTTAAAAATATTTTCCAACTTTCAGCCAACCTTGGTGTATAGCATTCCCTCAGGTAAGCTACCTCCTCTTCCCCCAAGGTGTAAAATCTCCGCCTTATCCTATGTCACAATCAGTTACAGCAATGTCCATTAGATGTACAATTTTTTTTCAGCATAGCTCTTTTTTATTACTAAGGGAACCTCTTCTAATACTATTAGCAAATTTTCCCACTTGTCTTAAAATTGGTTCACAATTCTGATCAACTCAAAAAAAAAAAAAAAAAAAAGCTTGCTGGTCTGACAGAGACTGGAGAAACACTGAGAGTATGGCCCCCGGACACCCTCCTAAACTGTCAGAAAATAAATCTCTGTCTGTAAAGTAAAAAAAAAAAAAAAAAAAAAAAAAAAAATGGGTAGAGGGAATAGTATGAACCTGTTAGGCTTAAACTAATCAGGGTTTTCCCAACATCATTTGGAGAAAGAGTAAAAACATGAGGTTC
The DNA here is from genome assembly GCF_000243295.1 of Trichechus manatus latirostris. Lineage (NCBI taxonomy): Eukaryota > Metazoa > Chordata > Mammalia > Sirenia > Trichechidae > Trichechus > Trichechus manatus. The sequence goes on from NW_004443958.1 coordinate 167,206, forward strand.
TGTTAGCAAAGAAGAATGGGAGAATGGCTATAGGTAGGCAACCAATAATGTGTGCTAATGTCCAAAAATGTAAATTGGGAAGATTTCAGAAGAACTCTAATTCTAGATGAGAATTTCAGAATTTAATTGACACGGAGAGTCATTAATCTATTTAAAGTAGAATATATTTGAGGCTGACAAATTTGCATTTAGGCCATTGCAATAGTCCAAGAATAGCACCCAAAGGATTAAACTAATACGTTGAACATGTGAATATGAGAAAAAATGTATGCAATAAAATAATAATTGAAAAAATTAATTCAACATGGTAATTTAGCATGGGAAAGTATGATACCATTAACACAATTAGGATAATTAGGAGAATTTATTATAATGTTTGATACATACAAGTTTGAAAATACTGAATTTGAAAAGCTGGAAAAACCCAGCAGGTAGTTTTAGAGATATTTCTCGAAATAGGAGAACTAGTGAGGGCTTTATATTTAGGAATAATTTACCAAGAAGTGATAGCTGAAATTCTAAGACTGATTTAGACCACCAAAGGAAAAAGCATAAGATAAAACAAAATAAAGTGAAAAATTAATAAACTTAGAATGTGACAAATTGAGGACAGAATAGAAAGGTTAAAAGTTATGAAGAAGTTTTTAAGTACAGAGGAGAGGAGTTGAAGGCACTTGATAAAGTGAAGGAATCTCCTGACATAGTTAAGAATATGGTTGGTAACTTGGTGGGGCAAAAAGTGTTTAAAAAATGGAAGCAGTAAAAAGTAAATAAACAAAGTTCTGACTAACAGAGTCCAATTCAGATTATGTAGCATATATTCAGACATGTTATCAGGAGGGACCAGTCCCTGGAGAAGGACATCATGCTTGGTAAAGCAGAGGGTCAGTGAAAAAACGAAGACTCTCAGTGAGAAAGATTGACACAGGGGCTGTAACAATAGGCTCAAACATAGCAAAGATTGTGAGCATGGTGTTCTGTTATACACAGGGTTGCTATGAATCAGAACCAACTTGATGGCACCTAACAACAACAGCATATATTTGTTAATAATTTAAGCAATACCATTTATTTAATTTCTCTGGCAATAATGAGCACTGCCTAGTCTGGAGTTATAGAAAAGAAAGCTGAGGTCAAAGAAAGGTCAAAGGAAAAAAAGATGTTCAGGTACAACAAACCAAATTTTAAGAAACTGAACAAAAATAATATTTTTAATATCCTTGATATCATTATAATTCAGTTGACTTGGCAAATTCCCTAAATTATTTTATAATTCTTTGCTTTACTTTTTTTTTGTTTGTTTTCAGATGCTTTCTTAAACTTTAGGAAAAATAAACAACAAATTGCTCTTTGAGTTTGAGAAACAGTCTCTTCTGTCAATGATTCAAGTTCTCGAAACATATTTCCCATAAAGCTAAAGGTAGTACATTTCCATCCCTCTGTGGTTATTTTCCACTCAAGGGAAATGGAAATCAGCTGCAATATTAGGCAGCTGAAACGCAAATAATTGTTCTCTTCCAAACTGTTTTCACTAAAAAAGAAAAAAAACTAGATTATAAAGATGTTTCGTCAATAATCTTTTACTCCTTTGTCTGGAGAGTGAGTTATAATATTTTGCCGTTTTATAAAACACCTGTGATACTCCAAGAAATTTTACTTTTCTTGTTCTTGGTAGAACTCTTGAAAACTGTTGAAAGTTTACTTTATTTCTAAATGTTATGTCTTGATTAGCTCTTGCCTGGCCAAATCACTTAATTTTTCCTTGCTTTTTAAGAGTCTGTTGTTTTTGACAAGTGAAACATCATTTATAAATGAGATTTATGAATTTTTGAAAAGGAATAATGAGCTATGGTATTGCAATAAAGCACTACAGGGATGACCTTGCATCTTACTGCCACTCACTGTTTATAGAGGTTCCCCTGTGCACATTTCAATTTCTGAGTATGTTTTTCACTCTGTAATTCTTAATACTCTAAAGATAAGAAGGAAATAGAAATATTTCAGCAGCTCGTAATAGCTTGGTTGTATCTTTGTTAGAGGAAATAACAATTCCAAGCTGAAAGGTGTTCTATATGTTTCTATAATGATCTCAAATCCCATAAGTATAAGTCAGTATTGTGCTTTCAAAATACATATGTATAAGCACTTATAATATGAACTTAGAAATAGAAATACATATACATTTGTGATCCTCTCTATTAACTATAAGTTATTACTAACCTGTAATGCATAATCCTACACAAGAGGAGACATTCTTGGGAAACTCCCAAATTTGTTTTGTTTTGTTTCTCACTTGCAGACCATAATGGAAAGTTACTAAAGCCCCTTTTTCCTCTCCTGGTCCTGCTCTATGCCACTTTCAAAATGCAACTCCTTAGATGACCTAGATGCAGAGGCCTAAAGAGGATCTCTGGGTAATTTATGGATTCTGACAAACTGACTGCTGAAAAGACACTAGGGAGGGAGGGAGAGTAGACTTTCCCATCACTACATGGTTGTAGTCCTTTACGCACTTTGTCCTCCATCATTCATGTGTATTCACATTCTATGTCTAGATGTCTTTTCAGTAGTTTTGTTGTGAGGTATTTTCTCCTATTCCAGGGAAAGATTGATGATAAGGACCTTCCTTCAGAGCCAACAGAGAAAGCCTTCCCCTGGAGCTGATGCCTTGAATTTGGACTTCTAATCTACTAGACTGTGGGAAAATAAATTTCTCCTTGTTAAAGCCATCCACTTGTGGTATTTCTGTTATAGCAGTACTAAATGACTAAGACAGAATTTGGTACCAGGAGTAGGGTGCTGCTCTACAGATACCTAAAATGTGGACGTGGTTTTGAAACTGTGAATGGATAGAAGACTCAGAAGGAAGTGATGAGAACTGTTAACACCAGAGAAGATGCAGATGGTGGGAAACAGCAGCAGAAAACCAGCAGCAGCAGCCGAGAACTGGCAGCAGCAGAACCAGGAGACTAGAGGCAGATAGCGCTGGAGCAGACCCATGGAGCCAGAGAGCTGAGTGTCTGTGTGCAGGAGGCTTCCTGGCGGAGTAGGGTGCCTCCAGGCACATATTGGTGGAGCTACTGAGCTTTAGAACACTTCCCCCAGCAAGGCAGATGTGGGCATGAGGCCCTAGGGCTGAAAGGCTAAGGAACACAGGAAGCCAGGTTGCCTCAGTCTCAAAAGGTATGGTCACAACTTCTGGGGCTTCAAAGGGTGTAGCCATGGCCTCTGGTGTTTCTAAGGGTGGAGTTGCCACTCAGATGGACTAGGAGAATGGTGTGCTTAAAGCCGAGGGAGCAGAGTTGCCATCCCAGTGGGCCTAGAAGGTGGAGCTGAAGCCCAGGGTTGAGGGATCTCCACTCAGAATCCAGAGAGTGTGGCCAATACCTGGAGTCCGGAGGGCAGGGCCATTGTGTAAATGGTCTCAGAGAACAGAGGATTATTTTCAAGCCTTGAGGGCTAATGTAATGTGTTCTGCTGACTTGCTTAGTGCCTGTTATGCCATCTTTCCCTCCAATTTCTCCCATTTGTAATGGAAATGTCTAGCTTGTGCCTGTTCTGCCATTGTACTTTGGAAGCAGATAACTTGTATTCTGGATTTCACAGATGAAGAGGAATTTTTGGATTTTGGACTTGTCATGGATTAAACAGTGTCCCCCCAAAAATGTGTGTAACAATTTGGCTAGGCCATGATTCCCAGAACTGTGTGGTTGTCCTCCATTTTGTGATTGTAATTCTATGTTAAAGAGGATTAGAGTGGAATTGTAACACCACCCTTACTCAGGTCACATCCCTGATCCAATGTAAAGGGAGTTTCCCTGGGGCATGGCCTGCACTACCTCTTATCTTACAAGACATAAAAGTAAAGGGAAGCAAACAGAAAGTTGGGGACCTCATACCACCAAGAAAGCAGTGTTGGGAACAGAGTGTGTCCTTTGGACCTGGAGTTCCTGTACGGAGAAGTTCTTAGTCCAGGGGAAGATTGATGATAAGGACCTTCCTCTAGAGCTGACAGAGAAAGCCTTCCCCTAGAGCTGATGCCCTGAATTTGAACTTCTATCCTACTAGACTATGAGAAAAATTTCTCTTTGTTAAAGCCATCCACTTGTGGTATTTCTGTTATAGCAGCACTAGATGACTAAGACAGGTATCTAGGTATGAGTTTCTTTGAACTTACCTTCTTGATGCTCACTGAGGTTTTTAAATTTGTAAATTTACGTTTTTCACTGAATTTCAATTTTTTTTGACACTATTTTTTCAAGTATTTTTCTGTCCTAATTTCTTTATTTTCTCTGTCTAGGACTCCAATTATATTTATATTAGTCCTTCAGCTGTTTTCATACAAGTCTCTAAGGCAATAGTTAATAATAGTTAAACAAACAATCGCTGTTTACTAACAATGTATTGTGAGTTTTATAACACATGTAAGAGTTAAATGCATGAAAAAATAGTACAATGACTGGGAAAAAATAAATGGAGGTATAAAGCTGTAAGGTTGTAATACTATATGTGAAGAAACATATAATGTCACTTGAAGGTAGACAGTGAATTAATTTTCATTCTAAAAACCCCAGAGCAACTGCAAAAACAATATAGCAAAGAATTATAGCTAATAACCCATCTGTGGAGATAAAATAAATCATAAAATAGTCAATTAAAACAAAAGTAAACAGGGGGAAATGGTAAAAAGAACGGATGTGACTGATAAAAAAATAGTAAGGTCATAAACTTAAGTCTTTCCATATCAATATTCACATTAAATATAAGTTATGTAAAAACTCCACATAAAAGGCAACAATTATCATTTAGGATAAAAAAAAGTAAAACTAACTAGTAACCAAAAGAAATCAAGATTGGCTACAGTAATAAGACAAAGAAGATATCAGAAGACACAAAAAATATCAGAACAATTGTCAGTATGGCACATTACATACATTACATAATGATACAAGAGTTAATATATCAAGGGCACATAACAATCATAATCATTTAATTAGTAGTCTATAAAAGATCTTCCAAATACATGAAGGAAAAACTCACAGTACTTCAAGGAGAAATAGATAATTCCTACAACTATAGAAACTGACAATTTCTACAATTATATCTGTAATTATAATTAGAGATTTAAACATCCCTTTTGCAATAATTGATAGAAAATTTAGACAGAAAATCAGTAAGGATATAGAAGACTTTACACTATTAATTAAATTGACTTAATTGACATTTATAGTACACTTCACTCAACAATAGCAGAATACACATTTGTTTCAAGTGGACATAGAACACTTACCAAGATAAACCATATTCTGAGCTAAAAAACTGTTTCTAATAAATTTAAGGAATTAAAATCATAGAAGTATGTTCTCTGACAAAAACAAGATTAGAAAATAATAACAAATATATTTCAAAAGTCCCAAATATTTGAAAATTAAATATTTCTCAATAACTAGTGGATCAAAGACAAAGGCCATTAAAAAATATTTTTAACCAAATGAAAACAAATACAGAGTTTATCAAACTTTGTGGAAGCAGATAATGGAGTACTGAGAGGAAAATTCTTAGCACTAAGTGCTAGAAAGTCTTTAAATCGATGACACAAGTTAATGTTTATGTGTACTTGAAAATTATATTCATTCTGTAATTGTTCTAAAAATGTAAAGGTATTTTTTATTGTTCAAATTTTCTCTATGCTTACTGATTTTTTTTTCTTTCTAGTTTTACTAATTGTTTACTTAAGAAACATTTTCCTACTATAGACCAGGAAAAGTTCTTTTGAAAGTTTTATTGTATTTTGTTTTTATAATTAAATCTATACTCTCTCTGGGATTGATTTTTATATATGATATTAAATGGTTCAAACTCCTTTCTCTTTACAATGACACTGTTTTCCTCAGTTATTCAACAGGCCATCTTTTTCTTACTGCTCTGTAGTCAACTCTTACAAATTAAGTGTTCACTGATATGTGTTTCTATGTCTGTGCTTACTTCTCTGTTACCTTGGTCCATTTGTCTATCATCAAAGCAATACCAAACCGTCTTAGTTTTCTAATAAACCTTGACATCAGAGAGAGCTGGGTTTTCATATTGTTCTTCCTTTTTCAGTAGTGTCTGGACTATTATTGGACATTCATATTTATTATTTGAAGACTATTTTGTCTCACTAAAAGATAGGCTCCATAAGAGCAGTGAATTATATTCGTTTTGTGCATGAAAGTATCCACACCATGGAGAGTGATGCCTGGCTAATAGCAAATATCCAGTAAGTATTTTTAAAATAAATGAACCTAGTTGCTTTACTCTGGATACCCCAAATATTAATTTACTACCCAAAACATAAATTTTAGGACAAAATATGATCATTTTGATGAGAAAATTCTCAGTATGATGTCCTCCTTTTATCTAGTCTGCATCTATTAATTTAGCCTAATATTATATTGACCCTTTTAGTAGTTCTGTCAATTTATATTGAACTGGAAATTATCAAAACTTAATATTTTCAAATGTCAATACTATATGTCAAGCTTGTTCTTCTCTATGTGGATTTTTAAAAATCTATTGTACAGGATTGCAAACATACCTGTTAGATGTAATTTTGCTTTTGGTTCATTATTTTATAATGTGAAGAATATAATCAATTTTAATTACATTATAAATATACCTAAATTGTGATTTGGAGAATTAAAAAGAAATTTTATCTATTTATTAATTTAGTTATTGTACACAATTTTTGAACTGTATCTGGCTACCCACAGATTTCCTGTGCTATTTAGATAGTAATCTCTTTCCACTGAAAATAAATCTATGGGTGAACATATTTAAGGGGCTGATGGTCAACTATGAATCAACCCTACTCTAGTACAATTTAGTTCATATTTCTCTATATGATTTACAAAGCTATATAAAGGACTTTGCTAAACGGCAGCTAAAATCAAGATATACTTGTGTCTATATAATTTTTTTTTTGATTGACTAATGTAGGCTATCAAAAAGAAAAATCTGCTGAGTCTTCAGTCAATCATAAAAGAAACACCATTGTAGACACTGGGGAAACAAAGATGAATAACATATTATTCTGACTCTGTGAACTTCTCAGTCAAGATAAGCAATATAAAGACAACTACTCTGATGAATTTACAGTAGTTGAGCACATAAAATTTTACAGGAACAATGAAGAATAATGCTTAACTCTGCCTGAGTGGAGGTGTGAGAAGACTTAGATAAAGATTAACTAAGACAGTAGCATTCGATTTGGATCTTGAAGAGTAGAATTAAAAAAAAAAAAAGGAAACCACACAAACAAATAAATCGAATTCAGGTAAAATTGCATGGAGATGCTATTTTAACAATTTTTTTGTGAACCTATGATCACTTTTCAATAGGATTACTAATGATCAGTTCAGTATCTTTCAAGCTTTTACTGGATATCTTTACAGGATCTGACTTAATTGTTTGAATGTAGCGAAACATTTTTTTCTAAGCTAAGGTTTGACTCCTGTGTTTTTACCCCATTCCTTGTTTATCTCAAATATTGACTGGAATTAGAGTGAGATTTTATTGTCATTTACAGCAATTATCTCTACCCCATTTCTACCAACAGCTCTAATAATTTCAGGGTGTACCACATGAAACGTCGGATTCCAGACGAATCTTTTTGAATCCTGATCAGACATGTTAGGGGAAGTGGTTATTAGGTTACATCATTTCATATTACTAGGCTTGCTTTCTTAAATCATGTAGTTCTTGTAAGCATTGATTTTTGGCCCCTCAATAATCTGGGGACTGTTAAACAATCATGACTTTTTTTTTTATACAAGTTCAAAATAGGACATAATGCAACTGAAGCCGAGAAAAACATCAATTTGGCATTCAGAGAGGGTGTTGCTAACCAGCAAATGGTACAAGGGTGGCTTCAGAAATATCGCTCTGGAGAGGAGAGACTTCAAAATGAAGCTTGAGGAAAACCAAAATTTGTCATAAAGACCAATGGAAAGAATTAGTGGAAAGCAGCCCTCAAACAAGAGTTTAAAATCTTGCAGCTGACTTGGGAGTATGTTCTATGACTGCTTCCCGCCATTTGAGTACCATTAGAAAACTGAAAAAGTTGGACCAATAGTTTCCTCAAAAATTGACAGAAAATCAGAAATCACAACATTTAGAGGCATGCTAATAAATGATCCAGGCCATGGTTAAATGCAGAGCAGTCTCCAAGACATTACCCCAAACAACTATTGCACCCAAAAGAGGTTTACAGTGACTGTATGGCGGTTTGCAAAAGGCTTAATCCTTAATCCTTTTTTTTGCTAAAAGGGCAAAATCAATCAGTGCAAACTCATACTGTCAGAAAATTGACCATATGCACGAAAAATTGAGATCAAAACAGCCAAGCCTGGTCAACAGAGATGGACCAATTCAGCTGTGTGATAACACATGACCAAACACTTCTCAAACTACTCTTCGGAAATTAACAGAGCTAGGTTATGAGATTTTACCACCCCTACATTAATCACCTGACATTTCCCCAATGGATTACCACCTTTTCAAACACTTGGAACTCTTCATACATAATAAAAAACTCACAAATCAATAAACTGTAGTTGAAGCATTTGAGCTGTTCACAACTAAAAAGATGTGTTTTTTAAAAGAGGGATATGTAATTTAACATCATGTTGGCACAAGATAATTGAACATAACGGAGCTTTTTTATTTTTCCCAAACCTATTGCCATCCAGTCGATTCCAACTCATAACAATCCTAAAGGACAGGGTACAACTGCCCTATAGGGTTTCAAAGGAACAGCTGGTAGATTCAAACTGCCAAACTTTTTTTTTTTTTTTTAATACTAAACAGCAACATTTATTTATTGATTTATTTATATTGTACTTAGCTGAAGGCTTACAGAACTAATAGTTTCTCATGAAACAGTAGTACACATATTGTTTTATGACATTGGCTAACAACCCCACAACATGTCAACCCTCTAACTTCTCAACTTTTTATTTGGTGAAAATACACATAGCCAAAGATATACCATTTCAAAAATTTCTACATGCACAGTTCAGTGACATTGACTACGCTCTTCCAATTGTGCTGTTATTCTCACTTAAGATGAAGGCTTACAGAACAAAT
>NW_004443958.1:184780-267916 GCF_000243295.1 Trichechus manatus latirostris
AGACCAGTGGAGTATCTTAGATGGCTGCTCACAGGCTTTTAAGACCCCAGACGCTACTCACCAAGGTAGAATGTAGAACACTTTCTTTATAAAGTATGTTATGCCAATTGACTTAGATGTTCCCCCCCCTGAGACCATGAGCCCCACAGCCCTCTGTCCAGCAATTCAGCCCCTCAGGGAGTTTGGGTACGTCTATGGAGCTTCCATGACCTTTCCTTGTAGAAGTTGTGCTGGCTTCCCCAGTATTATGTACTGAATGGAGCATATTTTGATTATATAAATTTGTTTCATATTGATTTATAGTATTTTCACTTTTCCTCCAAAAAACTGACATGTCTTGTGGTACATCCTAATTTTTTCCGATTGCTGTTAAAGTGGACAATCTTTATGAGTTTTCAACAAACTATAAAATGTAAAGTTAATAGATCAATCATGAATGGCCCTTTCAAACACTTTATTGTACCTTAAAGAATCCAAAACCAAACCCATGCTGTCGAGTCAATTCCAACTCATAGTGACCCTATAGGACAAGTAGAATTGCTTCATAGGGTTTACAAGGTTGTAAATCTTTAAAGAACTAAACTGCCACTTCTTATTTCCACTGAACGGCTGTGGGTTTGAACTGCCAACCTTTTGGTTAGAAGTAAGCACTTGAACCACTGCACTTCCAGAGCTCTTAGTACTTAAATCAAAAACCAAAAAACCAAACCCTTTGCCTTAGAGTGGATTCTGACTTATAGTGACCCTACAGGAAAAGAACAGCCCCCATAGGTTTTCCAAGGAGTGCCTGGTGGATTTGAACTGCCGACCTTTTGGTTGGCAGCCAAACTCTTAACCACTATGCTTCCAGTGTTTCCAGTACTTAAATAGTAGTTATAAATTGCCTGAAAAAGAAAAAATAAAATAAGTGGAATTATCAGTTAAACACCAAAATTAAAATATTTACTTAAGCTATTTCTTTATTTTTGTAGTCCCTACTTCTAGAAAAAAAAAAACAAAAACAAAAAACAACTTGCATCCAAGAAATATAAAATCTTTCATGTATATTATCATACATAGAAATAATTTTGATAGTAAAATTTCTGATTGGTCTGAAAAGCCATGATACATGGCTTGACAATTTCCATATTTTCTTTGAGATTAAATTTCTGTTACATGAATCCAAAATCACTGTAAAAATGCATTGTTATATAGTCTATTGCTAAGATATTACAATTCCAGGAATATTTGCTTCTTTTCATTTGAAGCCTAGAAGGAAATTAAAAGGCTCTAGCAATGACGTCAAATAATATACATTTATTGATTTATAAAAAAGTTAAACTAGCAATGTAATTTATAGCTCTAAATACAATGGCATTCACACAAAAGCCGAGCAATGAATAAGGAAGACCTAAGAGGAATTGACACCTTCGAATTATGGTGTTGGCTAAGAATATTGAATATACCATGGACTGCCAAAAGAATGAACAAATCTGTCTTGGAAGAAGTACAGCCAGAATGCTCCTCAGAAGTGAGGATGGCAAGACTTCGTCTCACATACTTTGGACATGTTATCAGGAGGGATCAGTCCCGAAAGAAGGACATCATGCTTGGTAAAGTAGAGGGTCACTGAAAAAGAGGAAGAGCCTCAACAAGATGGATTGACACAGTGGCTGCAATAAAGGGCTGAGGCATACAAACGATCATGAGGATGGAGCAAGACCAGGCAGTGTTTTGTTCTGTTGTACATAGGGTCACTATCAGTCAGAAGCGACTTGATGGCACCTAACGACACCAACAAATACAATGGCAGGGAGCCCTGGTGGCACAATGGCTAAGCACTAGACTGCTAAACAGAAGGATGGTGATTAGAACCCACCCAGAGGCTCTGTGAGAGGAAGACCTGATAATCTGCTACAGTAAAGATTACAGTCTAAAACCCTATAAGGCAGTTCTACTCTGTCACGTGGGGTCACTAAGAGTCAAAATTAACTTGATGGCATACAGGCACATAACAACTAACACAATGGCTCACAATTTGACTATGTATCATGGAAATTAACCAAAACCCTTACAGTCCATTGCTGGTTGAGAAGAACGTGCAAGAAGCAGAGGAAGAAGGTAGGTGTCTTTTTTATCTAGTGCTATTATAATAGAAATACCACAAGCGGACGGCTTTAACAAAGAGAAATTTATTCTCTCACAGTTTAGGAGGTTAGAAGTCCAAATTCAGAGCACCAGCTCTAGCAGAAGTCTTTCCGTCAGTGTCATTTCTGGAGGAAGCGCCTTGTCGTCAATCTTCCCTTGGTCTAAAACCTTTTCAGTGCAGGAACCCTGGGTCCAAACGACATGCTATGCTCCCTGTGCTTCTTTCTTGGGGTATGAAGTCCCCATGTCTCTCTGTTCACTTCTGTCTTGTATATCTCAAAAGAGATTGGCTCAAGACACAACCTAATCTTGTAGATTGAGTCTTGCCTCATTAACATCACTGCCTCTAATCCTAAGGGTTTTTAAATCTGTCCCTGCAGGTTTTTAAATCTGTACTTAGAGAAAAAGAAAGAAAGAAAGAAAACCTAATTGAAAAAGATTTTCTAACCTTGTTTGTAACTGATTCATTGTATTGTGGCTATACATTTTTTAGGACAAAGGTTATCAAGAACCTTTAAGAACTTACCCAATAAATGTAGGGCAATAATTTGAAGTGAATTTGCTTACTTACGAAGGCATTTTACCCTATAGGAGAATCTACCAGACCAGAGGAAAAAAAAAAATTGATGGAATGGTTTTAGTTTTCATCACTGAGCTTACAATTTTGTAAAAACGACTCTAACTTCACAAGGGGGAAGGAGAACCAAGATCAACAGCCCAAGGCTGATTCCTATGAGGCGGAGGTCAGACATGTTTCCCCTCTCCTCCATCTTTACCAATTCTGACACCAACCGTCCCTCCCACAGCACTCTCTACTTCTCTGTTGGGGTCAATAATTCATTGCAATGGCCACACACAACTCACAGACCATACTCATGATCATGGGTTTTCTTGGGGAAGTAATAGTTTATAATTCAGGCTCAGTAACACTCAAGGATACAGTTCTTCCATCAGGACAGCCTCTTCCCAGTGGTGCCTGAAGGCACACCTCTCTCTTCCCTCAGTCTCTGCCCAAAGGCACTCAGCTTTCTTGTGCCATGGGCTGGGAAGCCCAATGTGCCATTTCCTGTGAGTCTCTCTTGTGGATCTCTCCTGCAGGTCTCTCCTGCTTCAGCTTCTTCCTCCTTGGTGGTGGTGAGCTCTTCTTCCTCACCTCTGGGGTGGTTCATTTCAAGCTCAAAACTGACCAACTTTTGGTGGGTCACAATTACCTTATCTGCACAGTCCCGCCCAATCACTTGGGCGAGAGTTACAAGACCATTGCTAGAAAGGCCACACAAAAGTGATCAATGACACCACAAATTTGCTCCTTAATTGTGATTCTGCTTTCCACCAACTCTCAGGCTTTAGGTGCATAAGGCTTCTAATGCCCTGTTACAACAAGTGATCTTTGTCTGTTTTCCCTGAACATAGCTGGAATAGGTTGGTGTTAATATAATAAAGAAAATGAAACCTCAAAACCAAAAATCAAATGTTAAAAAATACCAAGGGAAAATAGAAGAATAAAGAGTGCCAGTATAAAACAGTGTGAAATCATTCCAGACTAGGTGCTTCTAAGAGAAGTTGTCTCTAGGGTTCTGCCAGTCTTAACCATCTTCTTTTCATATTCTATAGATTCTCATAGACAACTTCTCCCCTATATTTAGCTTCTAAAATACCACCTATATAAAAGTGAATCCCAAATGAAATTGTTTTCCAGTTCCTGTGCTTTAGAATGATCTGTATTCACAGCCTTCTATCTGACAAAGGAATGAATCCCAGAAACTTAATCTATTTAAAATTGAGCTTAAAACCTCCTCTCCTGTGTTGATCAACTTGGGTGTTATTTCTTCTGTATTTTATTTTGGCCAGTGTCACCATGTTCTATCCCTACCCACTAAGCCAGAAAATTCAGCAGTCTTTTGAGACTACTTCTTTAATCCATTGCCAATGTCCACACCCTACAAATTCAGTCTTTACAACATTTTTCATAATTCATTTCCTCTATATCATCTCAATGTATATTCTCCTCTCCAAACCTTACACTAAGAATACTGTAATATCTTTGCAAATGGATTTTTAATCTCCAAACTCATCTTTCTTAATTCTGTCATTTGATGTAAGCATGATTTTTTTTTCCTAAACAAAAATCTAATAATGTTACTAAGTCTTTAAAATCTTCATTATCACCCAGTCTAATTCAGGGAATAGTGAACCTCCATAGGTTCATAACATACAGGAATTTTCCCGATCTTGTACTTTTTTAAGTCTCTAGTCTCATCTTTTTTTTTCCCCTCCAATGCACCCCGTGCTTCAGGGATATTAAACAATTATATTTATTCCAGCAAGTGGTTATTTTTCTGTACCATATCCACATTTTAGGTATCTGTTAGAGCAGCACCCCACTCTCTCGGTACCAAATTCTGTCTTAGTCATCTAGTGCTGCCATAACAGAAATACCACAAGTGGATGGTTTTAATGAGGAGAAATTTATTTCCTCACAGTCAAAGTAGGCTAAAAGTCCAAATTCAGGGCGTCAGCTCCAGGCGAAGGCTTTTTCTCTGTGTCAGCCTTCTTCTCTTCGGTGTCCCCCTGGACTAGGAGATTCTCTGCACAGGGACCCCAGTCCAAAGGATGCACTCTGCTCCTGGCACTGCTTTCTTGATGGTATGAGGTCCCCTCTATGACTGGATGTTTTAATACATCTTAAGGAAGAGGGAATGCAATACAGAAGTAAAGCCATAATTGGTAAAGAAGTAACAGTCACTCATAATAATCACAATGTTTGCTCAGTTTTTGACTTGGGCAATGTTCATATTTTGTATTTGTTCAAACATGATTACAGAGTATTCCTGTTTTTGTCTTGATTCATCATAGTCACAGGGTGGCATTGCCCAATATTGATATTGTGTGAAATTCTTCATATTCAACAGGAGAACATCATGACCACGCTGTAGTGCCGACAGAGAGAAAAAACCTTCCCCTGGAGCTGACACCCTGAATTTGGACTTCTGGCCTACTTTGATTGTGAGGAAATAAATTTCTCTTCATTAAAACCAAAAAAAAAAAAAAAAAAAAATCCAGTCATAAAATTATTCCTGCTTCCAATCCAGAAAAAAGCATTGCTTCCTAAACCCTTACCCAAATCACATAACACAAGCCTGATCTACAGTAAGTCCATTCTAACACTCTTACTTAGACATCCCATGGTTCCCCATGGTTTGTGTTCTTCCTCACTGCAAAAAGTAATAAATCTAATTTGTTCAAAAACGGGGGTGTTTCTGGTAGTCTTCGGCTGGAGGACTTAGACATCTAACATCAAGTAAATGCAAAACAGTTGTGTTATAACAGATGAGAAAAAACTATAATCAATATTAAAATAAATTAACTAATATTAAATTAAAATTAAGTAATTTTTAATTCACTAAAGAATTGACTTTGGTTAGTTCTATTTTAGTTCTAGAATAGAACAGATCCTGAAGTGAATAGAAATTACTGAAGTAAAGGAGCATGCCTAGAGAGCATTAATGAGGTATTCATCTTGGGTCCACTGTCATCCCTTTGCTATGAGATTTCCAAAAACTTCTCTCTGTATAGAAAATTGATACTCAGTGTAAGCCTGATGAATAGATCAATTTCATCTAGCATTTCAAACTGTGTCTAAAAAGCTATATTTTCTCCCATCAAAAACCTTTGCACAGTATCTTATTTAATGAAATATTCTCTTAGTTTAGCAAATCTGAATAAGAAGCTATTTTAAAATAGCTTAAGTATATAAAAATTTAATTATTGAAAAATTTATACTAATAGTATTATTAATGTAACCTCTACATTAATCCATTTTATTTTTCCTAGGAAATAGTTTCTAAAGAGATTGCTACATTTCCTTCCTAAATATTATACAGACTAACACAAACAAAGCAGAATGATTTTATAGTCAGTCCTTCAGTCAAGAGAGAAATGTAGGGTTGATTTTATTTAGTCAAAAGTTTTATTAAGCATCTACTTTATTCTAGTTGTTATACAAAGAAATTTTAATACCTTTACTACAGAGTTGCTAGAAAAATATTAAATTTAAGCTATTTTATATATAATGCTAAATATATGTATTTATACATAATACTAGAATACATATATATCTTAATACTTTCCCAGTTAAATAATGGATACTAATAAATATTAATCTTTCTTCCCACTTTAATTCTAGCCTCTCTCATTGGAGCGAGATACAAAAATTAGTGAGATTTGACCTTGGAAAGATTAACACAATTTAGAGGTAGGTCAGACTTTGCACCACATACATACATTAATATATGAATTCTAAGTAATGTAGATAAGAATTTTGTGAGCATAAAGGATGAACAAAATCTTGCTTGGAGGACTTTGAAAGCTACTAAGAGAAAGTGGTAAGAGGATGAAGTATTGGGGAATGTGTGTTAAAAAGAATATCTTTCTGTACGGTTTATCTTATATATGATTCTTTGATAATAAAATGCACTTAAAGCATAAGCATTATTTTTTGGCTGTTCTCTGAAAGGTTTGCTGGTTCTAATTTGTTGGTTACTACCTATTTACTTTGAAAATACTAATTCATTTTCCTCACTCAGTCACCTATACAAACTACAATAATTAAGGTGACAGAACCTTTTTGCTGTGGCTAAAGCTCTCACTTCACCAAAAAAACAAAAGGAAGTGAAGCAATCTTTACTGTGTTATAACATGTTGTTCTCTGTGTATAGCTTCAGGTATTAAACAAGGTATGTCAATCAAGATAAATAATTTGGTTGGCATATTTTGGAGAGGGTAACATTTAGAGATAAGCTAACCTTAGGCAAGTTATAACTGTAACTATTTATATGCTTTTATGTATCTCCTCAACTTGTCAAAGATGATGTAGATCATTTTTTTCTAAATTATATTCCAAGTAATATTAGTAGTCTATGTATTACTAACAGGTATTCCATGATTAAATATTTTAGGTAATAGTGTATTTTTATTCACATCATTAATGTTCATGTTATCTGTTCTGAAATTTTCTGAGGGAAACCTCTTCTATCCAAGGTTTTATCAACTGTTTTTTACTATGGAAGTATTTCTTTTAAAAAATCAACTATTGAGCATTTTGATGGATACTAGTATCTTGTGGAACATAATGTGGGAAATGCTGGCATAGATGAATGGCAATATGCTGAATATGACCTCTCAAAGTATAGGCAAAGTAGTATTTATCTAATATATTATATTGAAAAATGTACTGGAAATGTAGCATTCAAAGCTTTGAGAAAATAATCAGTGTCATTCATTACTCCTGGGAGCATCAAGTGTCACAAACTGGAGCCCTGGTGGTGCAGTGATTAAGAGCTAAGCTGTTAACCAAAATGGTCAGCAGTTCGAATCCACCAGCTGCTCCTTGCAAACCTTATGGGGCAGTTCTACTGTCTCCTATAGGGTCTTTATGAGTCAATAGACGGATGGCAATGGAATCAAAACCTCAAGTGCGCTACATCTTTTGACCCAGCAATCACAGTTCTAGGAATTTAACCCATAGTTATATTGAAAAATGTACAAAATACAAAATTACAACTTTATTTACTACAGTTATTACTTATAATAACCTGAGATCAGAATGCTAATGTAATTGTCTATTGATAGGAAACTATCATAATTTATATAAATTGTGGTATATTAACTTACAGTAGAATGAAATAGCTTCTTATGTCTTGATAAGAGCTTCATGATATACTAAATTTAAAAAAAGTGAGGCACAGAAATGTGTGCATAGTACGCTGTCATTAGGGTAAAAATATGAGAATATTGGCTTCTGTTTAGATAACCATATCTCTGAAAGGATAAGCAAGTTAATAAGATTGGAGTTCATGGGAATGATGAATATGGGCACAGCTGTAACAGAGAAACACTTTGCTCTGTATCTTTTTGTTTTTCCTAGTGTTTGAAACATGTGATTGCATTAAAATTTCAAAAACTTAAATAATTATAGTCAGTTCTGCTCTAATGTGACATATGTGTTCCTAAAAATCACCAAGATAAGCAAAACCATGCAATAAAGAAACACAAGACTTGTGAGAAAAACTGAGTTAGAGGCATAACACTCAAAATTTTTGTCCATGACACTTGGAGAAAAAAAAAAGCAAACTAAAATAAAAATGGTAGCATAGTTTTACACATGGTAAATGGAGACCTGGTGACGCAGTAGTTAAGAGCTCCGCTGCTAACCAAAAGGTCAGCAGTCTGAATCTACCTTTTGCTCCTTGCAAACTGTACCGGGCAGTTCTACTCTGTCATATAGGATTGCTGTGAGTCAGAATTGAGTTGACGGTGATAGGAAAATGGTTAAGGGATACATAAAAAAAAAACCCAAAAACCTATTGCTGTCAAATCAATTTTAACTCATATAGACCCTATAGGACAGAGTAGAATTGCCCTATAGGGGTTTCCAAGGAGCAGCAGGTGGATTCGAACTGTTGACCTTTTGATAAGGGATACATAAATACTACAATAAATATGGTTCTTTACCTTGAAAAAGGCTTTAAACGTGCTTCTGGAACAGGTGTCCAAAGGATTAGAAGCTGTGAGTCACTGTGAAGTGGAGAAAGGAGGGTTATCTGCAATCTGATGGACAGTTTTAACTGGTAGGGTGCTTGCATAACTGGAAGAGTGCTTGCATGTCTGTGTTTTTGTGTATTCCCAGCAACTGTGGTTCAGCCAGGTGCACTTGTCTGTGTTCACTGAGTCGTGCTGGGCAAGGGGGTTCAGGTTGGCGTTTGTTCATAAGCAAACACACGATATTCCTGCATTGAAATTGTTTCCAGGTATATCAATTACTTTGGAACAAATTTGCATTTGCAAAACAAGCATGATAGCAGAACAGACTATTAATTTATTCCAACTTCAAACTGTCATATAATAAAATTATTTTATGAACAGTTGTACTATATTGACTCTTAAAGATACTTAAAGTTAACTTCTTCACACATTACACTGAGCACACATAACTTTTACTGTCATAACCTAAATTCTCTTATACATCATTGTAATAATCTCAATCACATCCTCAGAGATGAAAATGGAATTGTAACTTTAAACAAGGTATTGCTGGAGTCCCTTACTAAAATAGTGTTTCAAATTCTTTCCATGTGAAAATTTGAAGCTGCTTTCTTAAAACAACTGCTCTTAGAATTTACCATTAATTGTGCAATATGGTGGTAGGGGTGGGGGGACGTATTAACAACTAAAATTACCTTCAAATAAAGAAAACCCTTCTTTACAGTGCTAAGGAAAATTTTAACCACTTAGTAGTGATGCCTTGCACTAATTACATGGAAGTATGCAATGTAAAAGTTTTTTTCTTTCTAGTAACAAAAAAATGCAATGAAAAAAAATTGAGTTGGTTAGTGTAATTGCTTTAAGGAAAAGTGATTCATTAACTCAATTAGCTCAAAAAACTAATGATAAAATGTTTTTTTCTTTTAAAGGTATTAAAAATGTGCTATAAAGTAAAACAATTGTTACAATAATTTGAAGAAGCATTTATTTTCTAAACTATATAGGATAAACATAAAAATACTGAGTCAGATTTCTCTTCAGTGCTTTAGTTACATTTTTAGAGGCAGTTTAGTTAAAAAGAAAAAAAAAGGTCAATATTCTTCTTCTGGGCAATTTTAATGCAATGCAAATAGCAAAAGAAAAAAAATGTGATTATATATCCATTATTCAATAAATCTATTAATTTTTTTCACTTCTTTAAATTATTTAGGGAACTCACTGCAAATAGACATTTACCTTTTAATCAGTAGGGCATTTTTTGTTTGTTTAAAAAGTGTTAAAACATTGTTAATAATCTTAATTTTTTTTTTAACTGAACTCTCATAATGAATACCTATAGAGAAACAGTCCATTTGAATAAGGCTCCTGAACTCAGCCTCTTGAACTATCACTTCTGCATCTGGATATTCCTCCGAGCAAAGTAACTATCAATGTAAAATCTACTTTTTAAATTTCAAATTATTTTTTTAATTTAAATCTACTATTTTCACATTGAAATTAATATATGTACCCTATGGAAAAAAGTGTAAAGAAAACAGTATAATCATCCACACTCCTGATAACCAAGCTAACTATTAACCTTCCTTAACATCTTTTATTAATATTATTTATTTTTTTGCTTCAAGATGTTTATGTTTGTATATGTATGTATTTAGGAGTGACAGAGAGAGAGGCATGGTGGTTTTTGTTTTGACCAGTGAAGCCTTTTCCATGCCATGAATCGGGAATGTGATTTTTAATAACTAGTTATAAATGTATGGTGGTTTCCAAATCAGTCCCAGATCTATGAATAATTATGCTGCTCACACACTGCTGACTAGTGATATATATTTTTTATTATATACGAATAATGCATGATTTGAAGCCACGTCAAATACCCAACTCCAATTTTTTCATTAAATATAAGTTTGATCTTTGTTTCTTTGTCTTGTGTACTTGTCCAATTGATTTTCATTGAAATTGTGGGTGCTTTTTTCATCAATTAAACTTTAAATATTACTTTACAGATGAAGAATCAACTAATAAAGATTGCTAAGGAAACATATTCAGACGTAATGACAAGAAAAAGTAAAACAAATATTCCCACTGAAACAGTGAACAGCTTATAGTCTTTTTGTCAAGAAATTATCAAGTTTTATATGGCATTAAGTTGACCTAATATAGAGTTTTCAATTAATAAACTCCATCAAGTTTTGAATATTCTAAAGAATATGGATTGATGCTACCATAGCCTTAATCATTCTTAAAAAAATAAAAACATCAGACTGAAAAAAAAAAAGTATCTTATTCAATGGACTAAACTTGGTCAAATCTCTCTTATAATTCTATGAATGTAAATTTTAATTAATAGAAAATAGTGAAAGAATGAAAGCGTAGATCACATACACTTATGATGTGGTATCTCCTAGACATACTTCAAGAATTTTTTTATAACTTGACAAGATTTTAAGTTACTTCAGGATAAGATCCATGTGTTTCTTATATTTTTATTCATCTAAGTATCCGTTATAGCTCATAGCAGAATAGTATATACATAATCAAAATAAAATATTTGATGTATTAATGAAGGAATTCATTAATGCATTTTAATATTTGTACTCACTCCTTCCCATTGGGGATTTCTTTGTAAGATTCCATTGACTTTATGCTGTTATTTGGTTACCAAGGTCCACATTAAATGCTCCATTTTTATTGTCAGCAACAACGACAGCGGACAATGACTTCTTCCCTCCCAATCACAAGGTACTTGCTCTAAATTCTAACCTCTAAATTAGGGTCTTTAATCTGGTATATGGATAGAATTCAGAAGGTTTGTAAACTTGGATGGGGAAAGAAATTAACTTTTATCTTCACTGATCATCAGTTGAAATATGGTATTTCCTTCTATATAAATTAGGCAAAATAATTTCTGACTTTTGTCACCAATGACAATCACAGATATTTTCATGCTATGTTAAATGTTACGAATATCTCAAGATATTGCTTATGATCATTACTCTTCAAATCACAGAAGTTATTAGTCTCACTGCTTGTTGTTCAATGAGTCAGTAGAGAAATATATATACACATACACACACATTTGTATTAGTAAACATTTTATAACTGTTTCATACATGATTTCGTTTGTGTTTCATTTTATGCATTTAAAAGCATTGTTCTGAGGGGGAGCCATAGACTTCAAAGAAGTCTTGGTTTAAAAATAAAAAGGTTAGGAACACTTGCCCTACTGACTTGCTCTGCTATACCAACAAAAACCAAACTCATTGACATGGAATCTATTCTGACTCATAGCGACCCTGTAGGACAGAGTAGAACTGCCCCACAGGGTTTTCAAGGAGCGGCTGGTAGGTTCCATCTGCTGACCTTTTGGTTAGTAGCTGAGCTCTTAACCATTGCGACGCCAAGGCTCTGTTACAGTTAAGTGTTAATTTGCTTTAAGGATTGCAATGCTGTCATATAATATTGCCCAAGTAACAGATTTTATTCTAATAAGTTCCTTCAGGAGATACAAAATCTGAACTCAAAGTCTGAGGAAAATACTTGGGGGGAAGGAAGACCTTCTGATTCCCTATAATTTGCACCTTGGAGGTGGCTCTGTATTCCTATCTATACCTTTATATCTCATTGGCCCTGCCAAAGCCCGCATGTTCATCCCTATTTTCACAAATATGCTAATAGTTACAAGCCAGGTTTAGATCTTGTGAGTTTGCATATAGATTTCTTGCTTTGTGTTTTACAGTGCAATTTACAGCTATGACTTGAATGTGTGGGATACACTGCTTTTTCAAACTAATAAAATTTTTACGTATGGGAACTTATTAAAAGTTGGGAAAATGTCTGGCAGATATTCACTACTTCCATTTCTTTGTATACTGAAGAATGAAATCTAATGCCCAGTGGCCATTTCTTTTCCCCAGTAACTTTTAAATCTGCTCTTACATTATTTTAGGACACCAAACTCATAAAAGGGATGACAGAAGGATATTCCTCAGATTTTACAACATGTATATCTTCTCAGATCAATATTCCTTTACCTCCAAAATCATCTTTTAAAAAAAAAGTGAGCAAATTGATATTTCTTTCAACCAAATTTCAAACTACCATTTTTAATCATTTCTTAGCCTCATATGCTCCTGTAATGCTATAGAAGAGATTTTTTTTCAATTCTCTCTCAACTGTGCCTATTTTAACTTTTTAGATATTTATAGACAATACACCTAAAGAGTGCATCATCTGGTTATTTTTAATGACTCAAGTAACCAACTCTATGTCCCTTTTTTACTCACTTGTGAGAGAGAAAAGGACAGGTAAAATAAACCTGACCCTTTAGTCTGTTTCCACAATCATTGTCACTAGGCTGTAGTGTCAAGAGATCCTAAACTGAACCTATGTCTTTTATGTTCTTAAGTATAAAAGAAGTGCAGCAAAGCTCTTAAAATTACTTCCACTAAAATTACTGCTAACTTCTGAGAGGGCTAAGGATAAACAATGAGTAAAAATATCAAAAAAGAAAAGAAATATTAAAGGCTGAAAATGAGAAGATATGTAGAAGGAAAGGATATAAGGAAAAGCATCAGAAGAAAGAAAGCACAGTTCAAAAATGAAAAAAAAATGAGAGAAAAAAGAGAGAGGAATAAAAATAATGACAAAGAATGGCAAGGGAAAATATAGGAGACATGAAGAAAGAGTAAAAGGTGGCGGTAATTCAGCAAGTTAACAAAGAGACTAACACTTACAGCAAGAAGCATTTATTTCTAAAATGAAAGTGTAATTAACAGAGATAAGAAACAGCAACAGATTGTATAAAGTTTGGAGTTTGAAGTCCTGAAGTATAAAGATAATATATTTCGCAGAAAAGCGTTCTCTAATAAAATTGAATTTAAATAACTTGTGATTTGAACTTTATAGAAACTTAATAACTTTCTGGAGTACTAAACTATAAATGTTCCATTTATTTGTGAAATTCTTACATTCTGGCAAAGATAGAATTACTTTTGAGTATTAGTTTAACACAGCTATTCAAAATGATTATTGAGTTCAAAACTAAGAAGCACACTAAACATAAATATCTCTATAAAACTATACCCCACAAATATTAGAAGCTGTCAGGTATACCTAAATGTAGACAGCATTGTTAAGATGTTTACATTTAAGAAAAATTCTGAGATGAGGTTCTTACGGTACTACTATGTTTAAACCTAAAAATCCTAAACCAGTTGCCATGGAGTCAATTCCGACTCATGGTGACCGCATGCGTTTCAGAGTAGAAAAGCTCTCCTTAGAGTTTTCATGGCTGTGACCTTTCAGAAGTGGATCAGCAGGGCTTCCCAGGTGCCTCTGGCTGTGTTTGAACTGCCAACATTTCAATTAACAGCCAAGCACTTAACTGTACCATCTAGGGACTATTACATTTACTGGGAATTTATTTACCTCTAAAAGAGTGTCACACTAGGGGAACTACAGAATATAAAGAAGAAAAAGATCCATATTTCATTATTATGTTGCTAACTAGGTATATACATTATGCATTTGGGAAACTTTCAAAACACCAAAGTAATGTGAACTGTTCATTCCTTTTACTCCCTGGTACAGTTGCAGTTATTTTAGAAAAGAATACACGTTTTACAAAAGCAATTATCCATTTTTATTTTGTTTACATTGCACCGAAAATTTACATCATACTTTTACAAAGTTTTTTTTCATAAAAATATACTTCTTTACAAAAGTGTATGCATTAATATAAGAGGAGTAGCCAGTTGCAGAAGAAACATTGTTTAAACAAGATCTTAAATGTATTTAACCATAACATTAATGAATGAATCATTGTTATTGCAGTCATTTGAATAAACAAGAATAAGTAACTGATGGCATAAAATTTAAAACAGCATCCTGTCAGTTGAGAAAATTGTATGAATTTCCAAAACAAGGTATCTCAAAGTGGTTTACAAGAAATTCACTAAACGTAGAGATAGATCCAAGCAGTGCTTCTGGGTGTAATGGCACACTGTCTCATGATACAAAAAATTGAGATTGTTCACTGAGTTACCCATATTTGAAAGGGACAACAACAGAGAGTTCACACTGGGTACATAATTCTATTCAACGAAGGAAAACGTGCTATAAAAAGAAGACAATGAACTGTTAAATCAAAATGTTGGCATTACTGTATGATACAGTTGTAAATGAGCCACCAATAACTTACGGATACATATCTTCATTTGACAATAAAACAAGCCTGGTGTATCTGAAATCTGCTCATTTATAAGGGTATAGAAATTTTAAAATGTATGCAAATTTTGTAAATCTACAACTTTAGGAAATAAATTTATATTGATGATTTGGAAGAATATTTTTTTCAGTCATTATATTTAGGGGATAGACTCCAAATATATTTCTAATTTGTTATTAGATGAAAATCAGAAGAGTCAAAACAATGTTAAATAGATTTGAAGATGCATCTGGAATAAAAAGTAGACGTACCATAAAATAAACACTAGGTTAATAGTACTATTTGGTCTTTCCAGAAAATTGGAAAGTCTGGCAAAGAATGGTAAGTTTGGTGCCTCAGAAAACTGTAAAATCATCATTCTTATAAGTAATTTTTGCAAGCCAAAGTGGTTTCTGGATGACAAAACAAAGCGAAGCAAGGAGTTGACACTACCCTATGGCTCACTAAATAATACTGAAAACACCATAATGAGGCCATCAGGAGGGTAGCACAATGACCTTGCTGTTTTTCAAAACTATGACAATGGTCAAAAGTGGAATATCAATGTAACACTGAAGAACTAAACAACAGAAAAAGCCAAAATCAGTGTACGCAACTTTCTCTCTTCTGTGGCATAAATTAGCTTATAAACATTTAAAGGCATGACAATCTTAAATAACAGGAATAAGGAAAATGATACCTCAGTTAACAAGAATGAATAGTTGATAGAGTGGTATGAAGTACAGACGTATGGCCATGATGTAGCTCACGATGGTTAAAGAGAAGAAAGTGATCTATTGACTCTGGTAAGTATAGCTCTTATTTTCTACCCTATATCTTTATTTTTTTTAAACCCAGTCCCTCTAATACAGTTTATAAAGCACAGAAATACTGATAGTGGATGCTCCTCCAATATATGCAAATAGTTTATGTTTTAGAATATTCTCCTTTTTAAAAAAAGCAAATAAACTGTGAGTGAGCACTCTCAGAGTGCAGCTGAATTTCTGTAAAACTCTCCATGGTAAACATGAAGAAGAATTATGGTCCAGTTTATGAAAAAACACTCTTCTCTATCATTGCTCAGGAAAAGGTGACCCAGCGAGTCCTGAAAAGTGTGCTTTAATTTGTTTAGCAGTGAACTAAACGTGCACTGGTTTGTGTTTCGATTCCCAAGCTTCTGAAAAAAGGCAAAGTGTTGCTGCGTTATACCATCGTGCAGACCGTGTTCAAGTTGGGATCGAATCGTACTGCCTTCCCTTCCACTGACTTCGCACTGGTGTCATACATGGGGTTTTCAAAAGCTGCTTGGCCATTGTTATTTTCATGAACTGAACATCCTGTATACTGTGTTTTAGGTGCAGTCCTGTTGATGAGAACATTGATTAGCTATGTGTTAACTTTCCTCTAGAAATAGCAGAGTAGGGATTAAGCATTAGATACATGAGGTATCACAGTTAGTGAGTAATGTAACTTGAAAGTATTACTTGAGAAATCATAAACTCAACAAGTCAAGCTTGAACAACTTACCTATCACTTTAAAATCTTGAGTAACTTGTATTATTTGCATATAACCTATATTTGTATATAGTACAAGTGTTAGTAATACAAATATGTTACTGTTTTTAGGTGTCATCGAGTTGATTCCAACTCACACAGACCCCATGTGACAGAGTAGAACTGCCCCACAGGATTTTCTAGGCTGTGATCTTTATGGGAACATATTTCCAGATCTTTCTCCCATAGAGCCACTGGGTGGGTTCAAATTGCCCAGTTAGCAGCTCAGAGCTTAACCATTATGCCACCAGGGCTCCTTAATACAAATATAAATCAATGCAATTATGAATATTACCATAATTTTTATTATTATATAATAAATTGTTATTATGAATTATCATACATAAGTTACTATTATGAACCTATATCTCATTACTATTTATTCATTCGTTCAACCAATATTTACTGAGCATCTATTATGTGCCATGCAATATTCTAGGCATTGGACATATAATTATTTTTAAAAAGTTATTATTCTCATGGAGCTCACATTGTGCAAATGGAAAACAATAAGCAAATAAAAAAAAATAAAACAAGAAAAATGGTAAGTAATGAGAATCATTACGATGAAAAGGAAAAAGGTTGATATGATGGGGAGTAACTGGCACTTTAGGAGAGGTAACAAGCAAACACATCTCTGAAGATGTGAACCTAATCTGTCATCTGAAGGACAAGGAGGAATCATTTCTGCAGTACTACGGTGCAGGGGATCCCAGGAATAGAAAACAGTTAATGCTGATACCTTAAGTTGGGAAGGTACTTACAGTGTCCCAGAAACACAGGAATACTTGATTTAATTTTAAACATGACATACATTACAGCTAGTAAATTTAGAATCTCATGGGAGAAGTAACTATGCTGATACTCACAAGAGGAACAGTTTTCAAAGAGTTACTGGTAACTGGACATTTGCCTTTGGTTACAAAGACACATGGAGTCTAGGCTGGCTGGTGGAGATTGCTGGTTTTGAATTCCTGCTTCATTTCTCAGTAATCTCACCTTTGATTAATATTTATTTCTAGTTTCTCTTTCCCATATCTCACTTTATAATTTGCTAACACTTGTAATGGAAAAAAGGTAGAACCTGTCCCTACCTATTTCTGGGACCTAATTCCTAAAAAAAAAGTCTCTTAAAATAAATGTTTTTCAACTTGTTTATATCAAACACCACAAACTTCAATCATTAATTTTATTGTAATTCGTTATACATAACATATATATATAACTATATGTATAACAAAACAATACATATAATGAAATACTACTACTGTCTCAAACATATTTTTTCTGAATTTTTGTCTATACCAAAGATTGTTAGATGATTCTAAGACAATAAGTTAAAAAAGGAATAAGCTGTTTTAGTTGCTTTCAGTGTCATTACCTATATAGTTACAGCCTTCACAACTTGCTCTCCCTGGATGTATCTACTGCTATAATTCTAATAATTTATATTCTCTTTTTTCAAACTGAAATAACAGTAAAAATCAGAAGAAATACAATTTTATTCAAGTTATATAAGAATCATGACGAGATTAAAGAATCTCTCTATGCTAATATCAAGCAATAGTTTTAAGGAAAATAATACCATCAATCTCTAAAAAAGAAAAGGCTGTCATGGCTTGCTATAAGTAAATATAGCAAGGATTTTTTTTTATTCATT
The DNA here is from genome assembly GCF_000243295.1 of Trichechus manatus latirostris. Lineage (NCBI taxonomy): Eukaryota > Metazoa > Chordata > Mammalia > Sirenia > Trichechidae > Trichechus > Trichechus manatus. Next base: position 202,873 of record NW_004443958.1, read on the forward strand.
AATAAAATTAGACAGTGGCCAGACCTAAAGAATTGCCAATTCACAATTATTATAAATTTATGTAATATTAAATAAATTAGTCTCAGATATTGCAAAATGACACTTCTTAAAAAAAGCATTGGATTTGAAAAAATGCATTTAGATAACAATTCATTTAATTATCTGGTTATATAGATATGTTTTCTTGATGAGGATTTACTTCAAATAGTGGAGAACTGTATAGTGAAGCCCCTTACCAGGGTGTTCTAATAGAGTGAAGTAAGACCCGCTAATAATGTGTACAGCCATATACTAGATAACATGGCAAATGTAATATATTAATTGCATAGTCTTCAAATGGCAATAGAAGATGAAAAAAAGGATTAGAGGGCTTTACCATCTGCCTGGGTAAAATCAGTCAGTATTGCACCATAAATTAAGAGATTTGGATACAAGCTTATTCTTAGTTCTCTAAACAAATCTGGCAGCACATATCACCTCTCCTATTTAAATCTTAACCTAGATTTTGTATCTCCAAAGTCTCATTATGGATAGTGTAAAATTAACTTGCACAATTAGTTCTGTACAACAAACACTGACAGGCAAAAGGATGAAGAGTCAAGTTGAATGCTTGTGAAACTTAACAGAAAATTTTTGTTGTGTGTGTGGTGGGGAAGGGAGGTGGATAACATTGCAAGCAACTGTAGCAATAACTGGCTCATAGAGGTTTCAAAAATAATGCTTACCTTTGTTTATAAAGATAAAATCCAAATCCTGCAAATATAAGTGCAAAAAAAGGCACAAGAATAGCAATGGCCACAGAACTACTATTTGTACCATGAGGCTGATTCGAAGAATTTGAACCTTCTGACATATTCAGTCCTAAAAATAAACAATAAATTATAAGATCAACTCGCTCATCACAATTGATTTCTACTTTCACGAAACAATTTCTTCCTTTCTCAAGTTATCTACTTGGACCAACAAAAACCAAACCCATTGCCATCGAGTGAATTCTGACTCATAGTGATCTTATAGGACAGAATAGAACTGCTCCACAGGGTTTCCACAGAGTGGCTGGTGGATTCCAACTGCCGACCTTTTGGTTAGCAGTCATGCTCTTAAACACTGCATCACCACTGTCCTCCTCTTGGACAAGTACATAGTAAACAGAAGTAATTCATGAATCTTCTTCAACCCATTTCCACACAATTTTGCACAGTGACTACTATGTATATTTTTCCAGCAAAGGACACAAAATAAAAAAATAAAGTCCAGTCTCTGAACAGAGGTATTTATACACTAGTGGGAAGACTGAGAGCCACAAATAAGAGCAATGAATCAAGTATGAATTAATGGCCTATGTGTTCTAGGAAGGGAAGGAGTCATTCAATCTGGTGGTATCTAAGAATGTTTTTTGGGGCAGATATGGTATATGGTTGGCCTTGAAGGACCATAGAAGAACAACTCGTAGAGAAGAGAACAGGATCATCATATACCTAGAAGTAGTAAGGCCAATGGAATATTCGGGAGATAAGGCCAGCATTAGGGGTATCTGTGTGAAAAAGACATGTGATAAGTATTGGAGGCTAGACTAATAAACTATGGCTACATTCTGAAGGGGCACGAATATCATTCTAAAGAGTTCAATCTTTCTATCCACCTGCAGTGAGAGATAACTGAAGGCATTTAGAAAGGAAAAGGTATGATAAGACATGAGATTTAGAACAGTGACTCAGGTAGGAGGAGCTTTGGGGAGTACAGACTGAAGACAGAAGAAGTTTGAATGGCGTAGTAACAACCTAGAAAAAAATGGAAAATAAGACTTAAACTAGAGCAGCAGGAAAAACATGAAAATATAGATCTGGAAAACATTTATTAGTCAAAATCAATAGAACATGTGTGTGAATGAAAGAGTTAAGAAAGCATAAGATTAAAAGTGTTCTACCTGAGACTGAATAAATGGTGGTGGAGGCAGTAACACAGGAAATGAGAAAAAAAGCCAGGTTTGTCAGTGTGTTAGCACATGGATAGGGAAGGGGAAATAACCAACAGTCCGTTTTTAAAAAAGACTTCCTTTTTTATAGGTTCCATTTTAGATATGTAGTGTTTGAAGTGCTTTTGGGACTACTAGGTGAAAATACTCTACATTAATTATACAACTGTGTTAATGTAGTGTGTTAATTAATGTTTATCCTGATTTAAAAACTAACATCATTTTAGTCTGCACATTATCTGAAATGACATTTTATTATTTATCATTATTATTCATTTAGAGAAAGCTAGTTTCCTTTTTGATAGTTATATTTAATTAAGCCACACCTTAGTTTAAAAAAAAATTAGTGCCTTATTCTAGCCTTCATTTTTCCAGTGACACAGTATATTTATGTAAAATTCAAAGTAATGAAATTTTCAAGATAAATGTCAAATAATAGGTTTTAGGCTTGAATTTATCCTTTACATATCAAGATCACAATATAAAAATGGTAGACAGTATCACTTAGGAAGATTATATAACCAAAGCTAAGTTAACAAATCTATTCAAGCAAGACCATTAAATGCTTGTGCTCATTTTAGAAGATTTGGAAATAAAAATGACTAAGCCCTGTGCCTTTCACTGGAGCAAATTTACATATTTGAAGACCACAAAGTCCCAGAAAAGGACTCATTACTTAAAGTTATTTTCCCTTGCCAGACCCTATGAGTTTCTCAACGCAGCACTACATATTTGGAGCAGAAAGAGAATTGCAACAATATTCAAACTGAAGAGAAGTATTACAGTTCTCATGAGATAAAATGAAATAATTTATAGTTTAATATTTTCTTTTTTATCTATATCATTTTTCTACTTTTTACTTGCTTAAGGGCAAGTCAGTTTGTCGTGTTTATTACAAATATGATCTAAAACTAAACACTGAACAGAGTTGGTACATAGAGAACCAATATTATGAAGAATGTGATTATTTTAAAAGACTATCAATGTATAGTCCTGACAATATAAAACACAAAATGTAGTAAATATGCCTAATGTACAAAACCTACTATATTTCCTTATGATGTCTGTGGTAACAGAAAAACTACATGAAAATCAAAATGAATACATTACCCAGTCTTTGTAGTCCAAATTGTCCATAATCTTTGCCCTGAATAAATCCTTGAAATACATAAGTAGCTCCATCAGGCTCAGCAGAAACCTAAAAGTATTTAACAGTCTCATTAATCTGAAAACTGGCCACAGCAATATCTTCTCAGCTTTAATAAATACTCAATTTTATTCAGATATGAATATTATGCATAGTTCATTTCCTCTGTATCTTTCTCATACATACAAATGGCATATTGTGAAAAATTTGCCATCATTAAAAGCATAACCCAGATTTTTTTTAATTTTTAAAAGATTATAAGGGAAAGAAGGAGGTTGTTAACATAATGATATAGATACATAGATTTATTGTAGGCTAAGAGAATCATTGTTTAAAAAAGACAGTGATATAGTGAAATAAAACCCCAAAACCCCAAACCCATTGCCGTCAAGTGGATTCCAACTCATAGCAACCCTACAGGACAGAGTAGAACAGATCTATAGGATGTCCGAGGAGTGACTGGTGGTTTCAAACTGCTGATCTTTTGGTTAGCAGCCTGAGCTCTTAACCACTGCGCCACCAGGGCTCCTATAGTGAAATAGAAGGATGCAAATGGCCGATTAAAAATTAAAAATATAATAATACAGTACTTTGTAGATTAGAATATTGTCTAGCAAATATGCATTCCTCTCCTCGCTACCACCACCTTCAGGGAGAAGTATACTTCTCATTCCATTAAAGTTGGAACCAGCCTTGTGACTTGTATTGGCCAATGGAATATGGGTGAAATTGACAACAGGTCAGTTCTAAGTCTAGCTTTTTAAAAGCCGTGTTTCTTGCCCCTCTGACAGCTTCTGACTTCTGACAACAGAAGAACAAGTCCCAGGTGGCTGCTTCCATCCAGACTGGACCCCAGAATGAGACACATGCAGCAGACCTGAACTTGATACCACAGCCTCGAATAGAGCCCCCACACCTGACTCCAGACAGACTAGAGGAAATAAATGCTTATTGTTGTTTGACCATGAGATTTTGTGGCCATGCCTAATGCTGAAAATACTGCCTAATAATGCACCTTGCATGGGTATAAAAGATTATAGTTGAAAAGTTCTTTACATGCATAATGTCATTTGATCTCATATGGATAAAATAGAAATTGATACATTTCAGTGATCCCGATGACTCACTAGTAATGCGAATTTACCCTGAAGTTTGTTCCAATTAGTGGCAATTAGCTACTTAAGTCATCTGCAGAATAGGGAACTGGGGATGGGAATTTCTTACGTTAAAAACCAAGCTCACTGAAGCCTATGACCTACTATCTTCTTTCCCACTAGGTGTTCCTTGTAAAAGAAGGCTTGTTACTAAAGAGGATATTGTCAGAGCCCCACTGTCCATTCTTCAACAAAGAAGACTACTGGACAGTATGTAGATATAAGGCATGTTTCTTCCAACTGTCAAGTTAGAAACTCCACTCACATTAATGACTGACTAGGACAGGGTGAGTCCATGGTTATGCTGTGATAACTATCTCCCCACAGGAAGCAGCTCACCTACATTCTTCTTCACTGAAGACTTTATAAAATATACTAAACTTGGGCTTCAATTTAATGGCCATACTTAATTTTTCTGACAAATTTTGTTAATATGTTATGTATACCTTAAATAGCAGTTCCAGAGAATAAAGACTGTGAATTATGTTTTACTTCGATTTATTTGCTATAGTGTTCACTATGGACAAAATACATCTGATAAGACCAATTTTATATATATATACATATATATATGTATATATATATATGTATATATATATACCACCCCATACACACATACACACACAGAGGCATCATAAAAGTAAGCAAAGCACACCAGAATCGAATAATACTAGGCTTGACATTCAAGAATACTAAATATTTATTCTTGAATTGCTTTTTTTCCAAAATAATTTACCCATACATAGTAAATGTGCTTTTTTTATATGTGTGTTCATAGTTAGTTAAATTTAGAAAATTATCTTTTTTCTGGACAAATCAACCACACATTTGTTATTAAATATGAAGTGGGCCTTTAAAGAAATATACTTACAAAGCCATCCATGGCCCAATTTTCCTCCTTCATTTTCTTCACCGAAGCATGAGCTGGTACTTTAATAAGATAGATATGCAACATCAGGCGAGCTTCCTGGCTTTTGTAAACCCCTGTAAAACATAAGAATGTTTTAGTCTACTTAGTACTGTAAATAGGTATGATTCATCTTATTATTTACAACTCCTTTAATATATCATGTAAGATAACTGATAGGGAAAAAAAATAAAGCAAGATTCAAGTCAAGGACCACTTCACACATAATGCTTGCTACTAACATTGTCATATATATTAATCTCTTTTTAGTCTGAAATCCTCAACTTAAATCTTAATTGTAGGGGTTAATTACCTATGCTATTAAAATTAATTATTAGTTTTCTTAATAACATTATCCCATGATAATGCAAACAAAATGATTTCTTTCCCCAGTCAGATTCTAAAATCTTCAAGGATATGAATCAAATGTTAAAAATTCCTAATAATTCCCATAATGATGAACGGTGTGCCAACCTGAAAAGAGAGTATTCTAGGTGCCCCTGGAGTCACAAAGGCAAATATATGTCATTCCTACCCTTAAGGTATTCCAGTGAAGTAAGAGATATAGGTCACGTACACAACAAACTAAAACACATGAGAGAATGTGATACGTGGAAAACCAAAAGAGAGAGAGATCATTTAACATTGGAGTGATAAGCAAATGCTTCTTAGGGAAAAGAGCATTGAAGCTGGGTCTTGAAAATCAAATTGGATTTTAAGAGCAGAAAAGGTAAATATAGGTAATTGCATAATGAATAGAAGCAAAAATATATATAATGATTGTTTTTTTAAACGGTGAGTAGTCTAAGAGTAGGAATAAACTGTAGTATAAATGTGTTCAGAAGGATAAAAATGCTCAAAGTAAAAACTTTGTGATTAACTGATGGTTGAAATTTAAGTTTCTATTCATTCATTCATTTAATTGTTCTCCTATGTAATAAAGCACTATAAAAATATACCTGGAATATAAAGACAAGGAGATACAGAACTTGACCTAAAGTAAATTAGCATCAATAGGGGAAACATATAAAGCAATCAAAAATAATATTGCTGTGATATTTTAATAAATAATTTATACATACACTGTAAGTGAAAGCAAGTTAAATCCAGCTAATTAATCATATTTGTTTTTCTGTATTTGTACCGATCTATTTTAAAGTTTCCTAAATCAGAGTAAGCGTGAGCTTATTTTTGTCTAACTCTTAAAGAAAATAAAAAATCTGTTTACATTTCAAAGTTACATAAATAAGTCATCAAAATTTAAATGAGCTTATCTCATCCATATAAAGCTCCTTTGAATTTTCATGTAGCTGAATATTTTAAAAAATATAATGTGTTTTATATACTGATACTTTGGGTGTAACGCAGAATCATTCAGTAATACAAAAGGATAATTGATATTTCATCTAAAATGTACAAAATTAATTGATATGATTGTATCTTCCATTTTATTTATACCATAAATTGTTTAATTATTAATAATTATATGTATTTTTCAGATTTGAAATATCAAATATCAGAGTGCTCCATTTTTAAACACAAGAAAAGTGATAATTCATATGTATTACTTTGAAAATATTGACATCTATTTTGTTCCAGGTGCTCTTCTAGCTTCGGGGGGGGATACAATAATGAATGGGAAGGCAAAAGAGCTGCCCTTTTAGAGCTTACATTGTCAGAATGTAGACAGAAAATATATTCAAACATTACATAAATAACATAGTTTCAAATAGTGTAAAGAAGAAAAACAGAGTAAGACTACCTAAAACTAAGAGTGTGACTGTTTATAATGTGAAGTCTACTTTAGTTAGGCTCATCACAGAGTGCTGTCTGAGGAGAAGACATTTGAGAAAATATCTAAATGGTGAATAGAAGCAGAGCAATGAAAGACAATTAGGGAAGTGTGTTCTACATAGAGGTAACAGAAACTGGAGGATAAGGTTATGTAAATGGCTATGGCTCTGGGTCCCTTATGCCTGTTTAAACTATTTTAACTCCACCTCTTCTTTCTTAAATTAAGATGTTCATCTAAACATTGCCATTTGAAGAAATGATTTTGTGACCATAAAATAGTTTGGAAATCACTGATCCAGTTTTTTTTGTGTTATGAGCATAGTGAAAGTTTTAGTTGTATTCAAGTCAAAAATTTTTGTTCTAATTCCTGCCATCTCATTCTAGCTATGTAAAAATATTCTTTAGGGAACTTATTTCAGAACTATAGAGTTTTATATTTGTGTAGTTATATTCATCTGCCAGTCCAAGAACTGAAATGCATTGTTTCTGAATGAATGATGAATTTCATTAAAAACAAATGTAACAAATAGCTCATTGTATAAAAGTCATTAATAAAAATGAGTCAGTCATGATGGAGATGAAGGCATGAAGGCCTCAGGCTGTTTTCTAATGTGATACCTGAAAGAAGCAGTTCCATGTTGCTATTGCTGAGTGTTGCATTAACTCTCCCAGTGGAAGCATTGAAACTAGTAACTGTCAAGGTCATAGGTTGCTTCCTTCCTTTGAAATTGTAAGAGCCTTTCCATATATAATTTTGGGCAAACACATCATCAGGAACTGTGAATAGATTAAATAAACACACATGTTAATTTTACAGTGTCCTGTAAATGTAAGCTTTAAATAGAAGATGAATAAATATTAGTTTACTGAATAACAGTAATTTGCTAAATGCACAATACTGTTGAAAGCATGTGATAAAATAAATTCTTCAGTGAAGTGTTTCAATTTTTTTAGAATAAATAAAAATTGTAGTAACCTAGATTTATTCATTACTCCATCAATGAGAGAGAAAAAGACCACACCAATTAAATACATGAGGCTTATATTTAGAACCCTGCTAAGTATCAAATTCATTCATGTTTGGTCTCCTATAACAACACCTATCTTTCACAGTGAAAATAAAATGATTTTACTGCACCAAGTCAGTCTGTGTACAAGTCCCTAGAGGCCTGCTTTTCTCCGAACAGTGGGAACAGATTCATAGGAGGAAATGCATAGTTAAAAATCCCCTTGGAGGATAGCCCTCAAGGACTATTAAGAGGGAGTGCCTCTTTGTCCACCATTCATAATACTGAGTTCAATTATTCCAATAATAGATGCTCCTGAGGAAGAACAGCACCCTACCATGTTGACAGCTTTGAGGTTTAGAAGTAAAAGAATTTTTAGACATAAAAGAATAGTGGCTAGAATTACCTAAATCTCATGGGATAAAGATGGATTGTTGTAGAATCAGAGAATATTCAAAATGTTACAAAATTCATCAAAAGAAGAAACACTATATTTTAGAGTCAGTCACAGAAGATTTATTATAGTTATATAAATTTGTTATATATAATTATATAAATCAGTTATGTCAAAGTCTACTCAACTCCGAGGAAGCTTCCATGAATCCCAGCCATCACAATAAAGTGTACCCCTCCCCCAAATAAGCTATTCAAAGAAGTCATGCCTAATTGGGTGAGTGAGTGAATAAAGTGGATTTAGGGGAAAACGTTTTTTTTAAACAAGATATTGAAAATTTATCAGCTGATCTTCCTTTCTGACATCACATTTCTTACCAGTCAGGTCACAGAGACTGGTGTTACCAATTGTGAATTCCCTGAATTATATTCAGCAAACCAACAAAGCAACACTACTGTAAAGGATCAACATGAAATTTCCTCAAAAGTTGAGTTTTTACCGAATATCTCAACTAACATGATTATTTTTATTTCTGTTACAATTCATGAGAAAACCAGCAGAAGCGTTAGAAATGCAGGCACTGGAGTCAGGCTGTTTGAATTTCAGTCTCTCCTGAGACTTTATAAACTGTATGATTTTGTATAAATTACTAAAGTCTAAATCTGAATCTCCTCATAATTGTTATGGGATTAACATAAGGTCATTAAGAAGATAAAATAGGATAATGAACGTGAAGTGTTTAGCTAACTATTAGCTACTACCATCATCATCATCATCATTGTTATTACTATTCAGGTGAAAGAAGGAAACTGTGGATTATATAAACTCACTAATTACTTGCTAATAAAATACATATTTAGCAGACATACAGTTACTGTAATGAAAAATCCACAGTCCAGGCTCTGTGACCTCTGCCAAATCATCCTCCTACTGGTACCCTTCCCTGAACCCTAAACTACATAGTTACACTCATTTTGCCTAAAAATTTGACAGAGAGTTTGAGTAAAAAAGCCTTTGACTTGATAAGCACCTTAATGTGTTTTGGGCTAACAAAAGTATAGAACAAGCTTGCAGTAGGGAGTAACAAGCTAAATTGGCCTGTATTCGAAAGGTAGAGTAATTTGGGGGAGAAAGATGTTCTAACAGAAAGTAGTAGGCACCAATAAGTACATATTGCTGTTGTCTTTGTTTTTTCACTGTCCTGTGCTATGACTATTCTCTGCTACCCACAGACCTTTAATGAAAATCTGCTACGCCTAATGATCTTGTGTTCACATTGATTGAGGGGAAATAAGGAGTGTCGGCTGAAGAAGATGGAAGAGAACATCTGCCAAAGGAGACAATAGTAATGGAAAATGGTAGGTACCAGCAGCATCAGAAACAAAATAAGTTGCATCATGATTATCCAGTGATGAGGAGCCCTGCTGGTGCGGTGGTTCACAGCGTGGTTGCTAGCTAGCCAAAAGGTCGGTAGTTCAAATATACCAGCCGCTCCTTGTAAACCCTATGGGGCAGTTCTACTTTGTCCTATAGGGTTGCTGAGTCAGAATTGACTTGACAGCAACGGGTTTGGTTTGGTTTTTGGTGGTAGTAAAAATTTAACAAATGGCTCTGCAACGGAAAACAAACAAAACCCTGATTTGTAGCATTTGTTGGTTTCTAAGGTGTAAATACTCCCATAATGGTGGATTTCAAGCTACCAGCATGATGTCACAGAGTAAGGCAGAATGCACACAATTGGCCATGGTGAACCTCTACCAGCCAGCTCCAGCGCACCACCACCTCCCTCCAACTGTCCCATACAAAATTAAGAAATGTAACTCATGACAAGGTGGTAAAAGCAGACACTTGGGTTACGTGGACAACGGGAAAACAATAATACTTCTATGGTTAAGTCTATTTTGACATTTAAACGTGATTTTGTATTTGGCAGTCCTTTGTAAACTCTAAAGTGTCATTCAACTATAATTGATGTGGATGACAATGAAAAGGAAGAAGAGGATGCTGATGATCACTTCATTCAAGACAAGTTTGAATTTAAACTTTGCTTCATAGGCTTCAAAAACAATGTATCAACAATTTTCTTAATTTCCCAACACTCAGGAATTAAAAAAAAATATTCATTTTCTTATCGACTTTTAATACATCATCATGAGAGATCAGGTCTAAAGAATAACTTCGCTTTGAAATTTGTGGAGATTTATTCCTCAATATACGATCAATTGTTTTAGATGTTCCATGTTCCTTGAGGAAAACATATATTCTATAATTGCCTGATGTAGATATTTTTACATATGTACATTGGGTCTAGCTTAGTAATTGTGTTGTTTAGCTCTTCCATATTCTTTTTGATTTTTTCGTTTGTTTGTTTTGTTTTGTTTGTCTGCCTGATGTATCTTTTGGGTGATCATTGTTCATGTTTTGCTCAGGACAGTCCAGGTTCATACTTGATATGTTGGAGCTATTATTAAGAACACCCATCTGCTCCCATATAGAGCACTGATTGCCCATTACAATTGTCATTGCTAAGTCTTCCTTCTTATGTTGACACATTCTTTAATTCACTTAGTGGCATTCGGTACGTAATCACTGAGTGTTGAATAAAGTGGTGTAAGTCTCTGAGTTTTTTGGTCATTCCAGTTTTACAGCACGTACATTGAACATACCTAAATCCAACTAAAATTATATCCTAAAACTATTCTTGGTCCAATATAGCTGGCCTAAAAGTGTCTAAGGTAAAGTTCAAACGCTCAGCATTTAATTTCATTTGTAGCTTTTCATTTACACCATGTAAAGAAAATACTAACTGGCACTAAAAAAGTAGCTCTCATATATTGAACACTTACTATAAGTTAAGCACTTTACTAAGTGCTTTATATTCACCACATAATGTTTTAATGAAAATGATGATATAATTATCTAATCATTAATCTTGTTCTACAGGTAAAGAAATGGAGGTTCAGATATATAAAATAATTTGTTCAAAGTCACAGGCTAGGGAGTGTATGAGGATTACATCAAGCTTATAGGACTTCAAAGTCCATGTTTTTAATTATTATCCTGGGTCTTTGAATTTGCTTTTACATCAAGTAATCAATTTAAAATACATTGGACACATTCTAGAAGGTGCTAATCTTTTATCTCACTCTCATACCAAGTATGGTTGCTTCCTTTTTAAAAATTTTATAATGAAACATTTTAGATAACATCTCATTTCTTATTTTAACTTAATATTTTAAATAAAATTATGCCATTATTTTTATTTACAAATACAAATGTTTATATGATTACTTAAAAACAATCCTGAAGGGAAATTTTATAGAGAGAACTATAAATAATATTTTCGGAATATTAGCATGTCATGGTATAACATTGCTTTAAGTTCAAGATCTTATAATGCAAATTATCAAATCTGAAATTCAAGATGGTCAGATTCATAGTTTTCCCATACCAGAATATATTTTTCTAAATAAATAGTCATTTTCTTTAGAAAACAGTAGATCACTTTTAGAAGTCATGACTTCCAGAAAAACAAATTAAATTACTGACCACTTAACTTTGGGCTGGGTGTTCCTAGTGCAGGTCTGGGATCTTTCACCAATATTTTAGAACCAGCTATGAAAAGAAATGAAAATATTTACAAAAGGTAATATAATTAATAATACACACACACACACACACAAAATATGATGTATCATCAGTTTTATTCTCTGATATATAGTATTCTCAAAAATACTGTATTCATCACAGCATTATGGTCCCCACCCAGAACTCCTACTGTACAGCTAAATACTTTGATAATTATCCCCACTATAAGTTAGTGTGGTAAAAGGCAGATTGATTCTGCCTTATCATCTCAGGATACTGTTTCTTATTCTAGAGGCATAAACCAACATGGAAACAGTCAAACCAAGGGCTGAGAGGATGCTCCTGTTGCAACCCTTTTTTCTGATCATTATACCTGGTCCGGTTAGTGATTGTCTTGCCCATGTGGTAGCAGGAATGTACATTTCACATAGATTTTGTCAAAATACCCTATCATCCTGTTCAGGTGGAGATGTGCTTGGTTCAAAGCTGTGACAATTAGAATCCTTAAAAATGCTTACTGACTAAGCTTTGGAAAATACTCTTTCTACTAGGATTACTATGAGAGAAGAGTATAGAGCCAGGGATGCTGGAGGCAATTTTCCCTACCTTAAAGAGAGAACTTGAAAAAGAAATAAACGCAAGAGGAAAAAACAAAGCACAGAAAAAAGTTATCAAAAGACCTGAATGACATTTCTGTAACTCCGAATCCACAAGTGTCTTGTCAACATTACTACTACTCTTGGTGTGGCCAACAAATTTCCTTTGCTCTTAAACTAATCTGTGTTGAGTTTTTGTCTCTTGCATCTGAGGGAGGCTTAAATAGTACAATCTCTTCTGGTAAAAGCTTCTATAGAGAAAACTTACCTTCACAAATGGGGACTTTTCCAGTCCAGGTGTTATCAGATCTACACACTCTATGTTCTGTTCCACCTGCTAAAAAGAAGCCATGCTGGCAGGTATAAATTAGTGTATACCCATGAGATGGAAGGTCCATTCCTACTACATTTGCATGAGCAGGCGTTTCTGGCTGTTTACAGCTATGGGCTATATTAAGAAAAGAGAAGAAGGTTAGTTTTTTTTTTAATAGAAATTTAAAGAAAAAATCTGAGACAGAATTTACAATATATTTTCAGAAGTACTTTAATCTTTTTATATAAATATACCTTAGAATAATTATTCTAATGATCCAAGGAAAATATGTCAATGTAAATATATGTATTAAATTTCATACTCTATTATTTCTTAAACCACCATCTGTAGACCACTGGTAGATATCAATGGGTGAGTTGAGAAAACAAGATTTAATTACTGTGGATAATTAAGCTCTGAAATGTGCACTATATCATTATTTTAGATAATCACAATGAATACTAGCATTTTAAAGGATCTAAAAAATTCCGCAGTAAAGAAACATTTTAAAGTTTGCCAGACTCAGGTTTTCTATACCAGCTTAAGAAATATTATTATATGATTTATTATAAATAAAAAATGTTTTCTAAAATTAAGTACAATTACAGTTCATTATATTGCTTTGATATTAATACTTCATAATGTAGAAGGTACAATTTAATAGTCTGTTTTTACATGTTGAATTTTCTAACCATGTTTTGGGACCATAAGCTAGAAGTAATCATCCAATTTTGTGTCCCCTTTTCTCCACATTTCCTTCCACTTCTTATTCTTTCTCTTCATTACACCATACTTATAGCCCTGGTAGAGCCCTGGTGGCCCAGTGGTTAAGTGTTTGGCTGCTAACCGAAAAGTCGGCAGTTTGAATCCACCAACTGCTCCATGGAAACCCTATGGGGCAGTTCTACTCTGTCCTACAGGGTTGCTATGAGTCAGAATCAACTCAATGGCAATGGGTCTCTCATACTTACGGTGCTTCTTGGTCCTGCCCCCTAGTTCACCCATTTTGTGCCTCATAAAGACCATTCTTTTCTCACTCAGAGATAGATGCTACCAAGAATTTTCCCTCTAAAGGAAATAGCATTTCTGATCATTTATTCCATAAATACAGATTCTTAAATATGGTCTCTGAAAAAAGTATTCTATACACAAATGTGTTTTGGAAAAAAAAAAAAATATATTTCCCGTGGAGATTCACAAAGCTATAAGTAATAGCTAAGATTTTGAACACTATTTGCTAAACATTGTGTTAAATGGTTTATATTTAATATAATTTAATGTAATGTAATGTAATTCTCATTGGAAAATACCTATAAGGATAAACACAGATAAGCTGACTCCAAACTGCTTTCTTAACCTCCAGATGAGGCACATATTAGAAATTCCTAGGTGCTTCACAGTGACAGAAGCTGTTTAACTTTATTTAAATCATCATTTCCCAAACATAGGTCATCAAATAACTTTAGTTTACTATGAAATACCTAGTTACATCCCACACAGCTGTTCTAAACGACACACTCTAAGGAATTGTCTTTTAAAGAACTGTGCTTTATTTTTATAAAAGTGAATCAGGCATGCAACATGACTTCTCAGTGGAATAGTCTTCTACTTTTAATTAAGCTGCAGGTCCACAGAGGCCTGGTTCTGAAAAGAACTAGAGTAAGTTTACAGGACTTGTTTGGGCTTCAACAAATCCTAAAAGTAAGATACTTTTCTGATGAATGTTTCTTTTGGCTTATTCTTTAAGTTTTTCCCTATGAGACTCAGAATTTAAAAGCTAGGGAGGAGATAGAAATCAGGAAGAGGAAGAAAAGAAGAGATTAGTAACTGATCAGGTGAAATCTATTTCTAAGTGACAGCCAGAGCAGACTGCTAAGTGACCTTGTTCTTCACTTTTATTTAATCTGTACAGTAAGTATTTTCAACCTGGGGTCAGGGCACACTTAGAGGCTCCAGGAAATCCTGAAAAATAGTATTCATATTTGGGGTCAAGTTATCAATTCATATTTTCTCTTTAGTAGTATTTCTAGCTTTCCTCAGACTCTCTGAGAGTTTCACATGTGATAAAAGAATAAGAGTCACTGCTTTGGAATCTCCTGCATTCCAGAGTATTTCAGATTCATAGGTACAGCTTTAAACAGCAATCATCACGTAAACTTACTAGATGACCAAACAAAACATAGTCATAGGAGCTTTACAAAAGGACCAAAAAAAAAAACCTGTCTCATGCCTTCTGACTTCCTTAAAAAGTATACTCCCCTTAGGTTTGTGATAAAGTAATAAAATTGCAAACATGAAATATGTATTATAATAATCTAGAGAGAAATCAACTCAACACATACATGGTACAAATACAACTTTATTTCCACACTTGATAGGGAAAAATTTCATGTAAATTCTTACCTATAAGAATTTGTTACCCATAGTACTTACGTATGCATTCAGGCTGAATTCCACTCCATGTGAGGTCAGGAAGACAAGTGCGTGTTGTAGACCCTTGGAGAAGATGTCCTTTTTTACAATGGAACTGTATGACACTTCCTACCTATAAAAAATCACAGAGAAAAAAACCAAATGTCACAAAACAATGTTATATCTAGCAACTAATAGAAATCATCTTGAGTGATAAAATGCTTTCAAATGAAATTCTGTATACTAGATGTTGGAAGGAAAAGAAATTGAAATCTGATTGAAAAGAAAATTGGGATAAGAGTCTAGACTAAAGAAAGAAACTTACATTGCTTTTTATTAAATATCATCATCAAATATTCATGTGTGCAATGTGTACAGGAGCACCAAACTTTTTGGCCATGGGAATTTGAGGAAAATACATAGAATACAAAAAGTACAAGTTACTCATTAGTACAAGATGAATAGACAGATGATGATTAGAAAGAAAAATAAAAATAAATAAAGATAGGTAAAGGTATACATGAAAATAAAAATAATTATCATCATAAGAGACATGTGAATATTGAAGATGGTAAATGCAATCAATATAAGATTAGAGGCAAAAGTTGTTCCTGAAGGTTGTGGTGGTAACAGAAACATACAGTGGAAGACATGGAGTTTGCACTAAGTTTCAAGGATGTAGAATCTGGATAAATACATAGAATAATGATTCTCAGAGTGTGTTTCCCAAACAAATGCCATAGACATCATGTAGGAACTTGTTAGAAATGCAAATTTGGGGGCCTTACCCCTGACCTACTGAATCAGAAATGCTGGGAGTAGATTCTAGAAATCTGTATTTTAACAAGTCCCTCAGGTGATTCTAGAGTTTGAAAGGGACTGATATAGAAGATAGAAAAGACAGGAACATGATGCAAAAATATAGGGAGGTTTGAATATACATCATATGTTTTATGAAAAAAGAAAGTCTATTTGATTGGTTGGCATGGATAACTCACAAAATGAACTGGGGAAGAGGGAGATAAAGTGGAAACACTGAGATGCAGTAAAAAGAACACAAGCATCTGAGTAATGTAGGCTTGGTTTTAATTCTGGATGTGGCCTTCCTAGCTATGGGACTTCAAATAAGCCCTGTCTCCTCTTTGAGAATTCATTTCCTCATCTATAATTAAGGATGATAATATTATTTGTATTGAGATTTGTTTTAAGAGTTAAATAAGATAGGGTACATAATGCACTCCACACAGGGCTTGGCACATACGTTTTAAATAAATTATAGTTATACTTATTAAACTGTAGACATAAGTAAAAAATCAGTTTTTGAACAGTCTCAAATGAGAGGCTGTGGGATTTGGAATCTTTTTAATAGAAAACATAAAGTTGCTAAAGATTTCAGAGCAAGTAAAATTTGCGTGGAAATTAAACTGGCCATTGCGTGGACAAACTGTTAAACAGTAGAGAGAACGAAGGATACTAATTCTAATTATGAAGTGGCATTGCAATTTTAGATTTGACTAATAAAAGCTAGATTAACTTGTGGCAGTAGGCTCAGAAAGGAAGTCAATTACTGAAAATACAATAAAAGAAAATATCAACAAGATTTATTAAATGATTAAAGGTGGAAGACAACATAAGGGGATATTTAGACTCTGCCATTTCAGACTTCCCCAGAAATCAGAGTCTGAAAACGCTCAGCCCATGTCTTAGGGTTTACAACTCAGAGCCTGTTTTCCACCTCCCCCTTTAGCAACGCAAGGGTAAGCCTAATGTGACTTAATTTGGTACCAAAGCTCCATTTGGATCTTAAGACTAGCTATATTCCACTATTTCTCATATTCTCATTATCACCCAGAACTATACTACACCAGAAACATTCAATTTCAATATTCATTCTCTGACCATAACCTTTATTCTTCCTGATACGCACACTGTGTCTTCCACAGCACCTTCATCTACATTTTGAGAATCACTGCCCCAGACAATTGAAATAATCTCCTAATTGGTCTCCATTTCTCCAGTCCTAACCCCATTAAATTCATTTTCACACTAAAATCAGAATGATCTATGCAACATGAAATTCTGACCTTATCATTATCTTCTTAAAATCTGTAATGGTTCAACACCCACAGGATAATATTATAGTGTGTTAACTTGGTGGATAAAGACCTCCAAAACCTGGCCACTAACCATCTCTCTAGTGTTATCATTAACAACTTACTATTTCCAAGATTGTACTAAGGTAAGACTGAATTTTTGTAGTTCCCTAAATACATGTGTATTCTCATGTTGCTGTTCCTGCATGGAATGTCTTCCCCAACAGTCTTTTCCTAGCTCTTACACTAAAAGGTTTAACTTAGACATCATCTCAGAAAGCCTTCCCTGCAGTATCAGATAATAAAAACTGTCCCTTTTATGTGCTTCCTGAGCACTTTTCAACATGATCACCTATCATATGAAATCATCTTTCCACCATCTATGTCTCTTATTTACATACTCAAATGTTAGCTTCTCTAGCCAGGGACTTGTGCACCCAGAACTTAGCAAAGTGCCTTGAAAATGTTGACTCAGCTGAAGGAATGGAGACTAATAATTTAATATAAAATTATTTGATTGTTTAGCTTTAAAAGATTTAACATGGCTATCAGTTTCTTAAGGTGCAGGAATATCCTGTCTATACTTTAGGCAACATAAGGTTAAATAATTAATTTGTTCTTTGAAATGTAAATTTGAGTTACTTTAGCAAACCTTTATATAAGTCATGTGACTATTACAGATCTTGAGAAACATTTTGGATTGCATAGACTTTTTTTATACTTTTAAAACTTCTAATTTATGTTAATTTCTCCATAAATACTGCTTTAGATATTAACTAGATGCTATGCAATTAGAATATATTTAAAGATTTTCTACATATCACTAACACATTTAATTTAATAGCAAGCAAAGTTTTTGTCAAGAGACAAATACTTACAACAAATATCTAATATACTAGTGTTATCCAAATTTAGTAATAAATTAAATTTTTGTTCAGAATTTTTTATAGTCAAATCAACCACCACCATTTTCTCCAAATATAATGCATTAATAAATTATTTTGTCAGTGATAAATCCACTTAGTATATTTTACCTAGCTCTCTATCCTTTCCTGCCTAATTTTCCATGATTAGCTCTCTGACTTTGAATGATTTCTAACAAGTATAACATAATTTGATTATTTGAAGTAAAATAAATTAAAAAGTCCATATAAAATTTTAAAAATTCTTTAAAAATATTAATGTACAATTTTCCCACAAATATTCACTAATAAAAAGTGATGTTTATATAACTGATGACATACACTGTGTCAATTAATATTGAAAATGATTTTATATCAGGAATTAAAAATCATACCTATCCAGTTTTAAGTGCAGTCAATGTTAAATAAAAGTCACTTTTAATTGATCGAATTTGGCATGTTTTATGCAAATGCATTATAGAATTTTAAGACATGATTAATTAGTAAATATCACTTATCTTCTTTAACTATGTATTTCTCTCTTAAATGTTATATCTCAGTTCCTAACTCATGAAATTTAGACAATCATAATATTAATAGAAATCTCGCATAGACTTAGAATATTTGAAATAAGGTCTATCTTTCTCTTCCATGAAAATTTCATAGTAAATGACTCTTGCTTTGCTAGCATTTCCATCACTGTTTGTGTCCAACTGTTTACATTACATGACTGTTTAACTGAAGGATCCGGCATCGTTCTTAACAAATTTCAAAAATTAAGGCTTCAAAAATTTTATATGCTTTCCCTGTAAAATACCTTTAAACAACTACTTTATATTTGTATTTCTATATAAGTTTACACTTAACACTTTAGCCCCCCAAATTGAGGCAACTTCTAATAAAAGACATACATAAATTGAAGTTAATAAAATTCAAGTAGAAAAGCAGGATCACAAAATAAAGGGATAACAATTATTCCTAAAATGAGATGCAAAATGTTTTCACTCACTGAGCACCAACTTTGGCTCTGAGTCACCTGATTTAAGAAAAAATAAATTCTAAGGTATCTTATGAGTTTGTAATGCAAAAATAATGAGAAGGTTTTAATTGAGAAAAAACTGAGTATTTGTGACATCTTGCTTTTAAAATTCAGGTCACGATATTTATCATTTAAAGGTAATGAAGCAATATGTAACATGTTTGGCTCATTCAATGTATTTATGTACTAATTTCAAGTATAAACTGGAAATCATACATAACCACTATGATTATTTTGGTAGGGTTAAATATCTTAGTGTGAAATACCTTGGGGTTAAATGTCTAAGAGTCAGAGTAAAATCATTCTATTTCTGTAATAACTTTATATTGTTGGTAAAGAATATTGAATATACCATGGACTGTCAAAAGAATGAACAAACCTGTCTTGGAAGAAGTACAACCAGAATGCTTCTTAGAAGCAAAGTTGGCGATACTACGTCTCACATACTTTGGACGTGCAATCAGGAGGGATCAGTCCCTGGAGAAGGACATCATGCTTGGTAAAGTAGATGGCCAGTGAAAAAGAGGAAAACCCTCAGCGAGATGGACTGACATAGTGGTTGCAACAATGGGCTCAAGCATAACAACAATTGTGAGGATGGTGCTGGACTGGGCAGTGTTTCATTCTTTTGTACATAGGGTCGCCATGAGTTGGAGCCAACTTGATGGCATCTAACAACAACAAATCCAAATAATATATCTTCCAAAGCCCAGAGCTCAGTTAAAAGAGTGCAACATTTAATGAAATTTGTGTGTTTGGCATTCACTCTGTAATTCATCTAGATGCTGCATCCATCATTTTGACAGCTATTCCCATCTCACCAATCTATTTTTGGCCAAAAATTCTTTCAATTTACAATGCTTTGGATAAAAAGTGAAATTATGTTGAATACTTTTTGTCAACAATAGAGTTTTTGTCACCACTAGCTATGGGTGATATATCCTTATATGTTAATAACTCTGTATATGTTCAACAATCTACTGTACAAATCTACATAGGACAAGAGAGTGAATGAATGAATGAGTTAAAGAGAAAATTAAGAAAGTGATTTGAGTGCCTCGGCAATTCATAACTTTCCCCAGTCTCTCACCCATTCTGGAAATGGGCTTTCTATAGCTGCATTTTTACTTCATAACTCACTACTTCTATCCACCTGATTAAACGAGGGGTGAAGCCAGAAGTTGGGGCATTCAAATTCTCTCTCTGAAAATTTGGAACTGAGATTGAGATAACTAATCACTTTCTACATATGCATGAAATGTAAACAGAAGCGACACACTCTTGGACATATGGCCAATCTACGCAGAGAGAAAAATGAGATAGGCAAACAGAGAGAAGTAGAAAAGAACATGCACTGCTGTCCAGTTACCAGATTCCAGGCTTGATTAGTCTCACCCAGATTCCTTCTTTTGTGGCCCTGGAAAAACCCATACATGGTTGGGAAAGCCTTTAGGCTTACGCTAGCTCAATATGGTTTCTGTTACTTGCAAATATGCAAGAATTTTTCTCAACTGATAAAGATACTTATCTCAGGATTATATATTATATATACACATTAAAATGCAGCAATAATGATTCTCCTGATTTCACTGGATGACTGGTCTGGACTCAATCATTTCCATTTCCATTATCTCAAAGACTATTTACAATTAAAAAAATTCATATTCTCCAGAGAGTCAGCCTGATTTAGTGCACAAAATTTTGTATTTTGCCAGGATATTGTCACTGACTTTCTCTGTGAGCAAAGCAAGTCACGTAATTATTTTTTCCGATTCTTTGTCTATATGATTGAGGAGTAATGCTGTTTAACTAGTTGTCCATTTTCCAGAAATTAGATCAACTGATAAAAGCCTGTCTTAGTCATCTAGTGCTACTCTAACAGGAATACCACAAGTGGATGGCTTTAACAAAGAGAAGTTTACTCTCTCACAGTCCAGTAGGCTATAAGTCCAAATTCAGAGCATCAGCTCCAGGAAAAGGCTTTCTCTCTCTTTTGGCTAGGAGGAAGATCCTTGTGATGCATCAATCTTCCCTTGGTCTGGGAGCATCTCCGTGCAGGAACCTCAGGTCCAAAGAACACGCTCTGCTCCCAGAACTGCTTTCTTGGTGGTGTGAGGTTCTCAACTCTCCACTTGCTTCCCTTTCCTTTTATCTCTTACAAGATATAAAAGCTGGTGCAGGCCACACCCCAGGGAAACTCCTATACTTTGGATCAGGGATGTGACCTTGGTTAGGGTAATGTTATAATCCCACCCTAATCCTCTTTAATGTAAAATTACAATCACAAAATGGAGGACAACCACACAATTTTGGGAATCATGGCCCAGCCAAATTGATACACACATTTTTTGAGGGACATAATTCAAACCATGACATTCTACTTTTGGCCCCCCCAAAATTACATCCTTGCAACATGGAAAACATGTTCACCCCAACATATCATAGCAAAAGTCTTAACTCCAAGTCCAAAATCCAAAAATTCCTCTTCATCTGTGAAATCTAAAAAGTTATCTGCTTCCAAAGGTACAATGGCAGAATGGGCACAAGCTAGACATTTCCATTACAAATGGGAGAAACTGGAGGGAAAGAAGGTATAACAGGCACCAAGCAAACCAGCAGAACACTTTATATTAGCCCTCAAGGCTTTGAAAATAAACCTCTGTTCTCTGAGACAATTTACCCAATGGCCCTGCCCTCCAGACTCTAGGTATTTACCACCATCTCCAGATTCTGAGTGGAAGCCCCTCGGCCCTGGGCTTCAGCTCTGCCTTCCAGGCCCACTGGGACAGCAACTCTGCTCCCTTGGCTTTAGGTGCACCATTCTCCCAGTACATCTGAGTGGCGACTCCACCCTTAGAAACACCAGAGGCCATGGCTCCACCCTCTGAAACCCCAGAGGTCATGGCCATACCTTTTGAGACTGAGGCAGCTTGGCTTCTTGTGTTCCTTGTCTCTTCAGCTTCTGCTTCTGTTTCCTGTGGCCTCAGCCCTCGGCCTCAATGCCTGCATATGCCCTGCTAGCGCAAGCGTTCCAAAGCTCTGTAGCTCCACCAGTAAGTGCCTGGAGGTACCCGACTCCGCCAGGAAGTGTCCTGCGCATAGGCACTCAGCTCCCTTGCTCCGCGGGTCGGCAAGCCTAGCTCCACCAATAAGTGCCCAGAGGCACCCCACTCCACCAGGAAGCCTCCTGTGCACAGGCACTCAGCTCTCTTGCTCTGTGGGTTGGCTCCAGCGCCGTCTCGCTCTGGTCTCCTGGTTCTGCTGCTGCAAGTTCTCTGCCGCTGCCACTTCTCTGCCGCTGTAGGTTCTCTGCTGCTGCTGGTCCTCTGCTGCTGCTGTACCTCTATCCATTCACAGTTTCAAAACCGCTTCCACATTTTAGGTATCTCTTTAGCTGCACCCCACTCCCAGTACCAAATTCTGTCTTAGTCATCTAGTGCTGCTATAACAGAAATACCACAAGTGGATGGCTTTAACAAAGAGAAGTTTATTCTCTCACAGTCCAATAGGCTACAAGTCCAAATTCAGGGTGTCAGCTCTAGGAGAAGGGTTTTTCTCTCTTTTGGCTCTGGAGGAAAGTCCTGGTGATTCATCAGTCTTCCCTTTGTCTGGGAGCATGTCAGCGCAGGAACCTCAGGTCCAAAGGCCGCGCTCTGCTCCCGACACTGCTTTCTTGGTGGTGTGAGGCTCTCCACTCTCCACTTTCTTCCCTTTCCTTTTATCTCTTACAAGAGATAAAAGCTGGTGCAGGCCACACCCCAGGGAAACTCCCTTTACATTGGGTCAGGGATGTGACCTGGGTTAGGGTGGTGTTACAATCTCACCCTAATCCTCTTTAATGTAAAATTACAATCACAAAATGGAGGACAACCACACAGTTCTGGGAATCATGGCCCAGCCAAATTGATACACACGTTTTTGGGGGGGACATAATTCAAACCATGACAAAGCCCTTATGAAGATAACGAATCTAAAGCTCTCTTAAAATACATGTAATGGAGACTGAAACACTCTTTTACAATTTTCTATTACCTGGACAAGACTGAGGCAAACCAGAAGAATTGAAAATACTATCAAATCAATGTTCATACTGTGCCTGAACTGTAGATAAATGGAAACTATTTTTAGCAACAAAAATATGGCACCTTTGATAAGCATTTATTTAGAAATGGGTGTTCTTCAGGTTCACACTGAATTTCACATGGAATATCACAATTTAGAAAACCTTGCAACACAAGGCAATCAAGTAATGTGTAAATTGGCTATTTCCTTTTAGAATCATTATGCACTTTGACTCCCCTTAGGCCCCTATAACAGAAAATTTTCTAAACCTCTACATAAAATCTGAATCGGAAAAAAAGCAAACAAGAAATTCGGCTACACATAACTGGGCTTGCTAAAGAATTCCCATATAACAATCTAACTGTATGTTGTATAATAATAGGCTATGGTTAAATTCTTTTTCATGAATTTCTCACATTAATGACAATGTTTGAGAAATTATTTTAGTCTTATATACAATTTTTGCCTTATTGAATAACCACATTTCTATACATTTACGAATTCTTTGTCTGAGTTTTTCCCTTAATCCCTTTCATCTTTTCCTCACTGTGCCCACATCTTCTTATAAGGTTCACTCATTCACTCCCTTCCAATGCTCACTGCTATACCTATATTTTCTTTCATTGTATTCTCAGTTAAGTTAGTCTATTTTCTTGAAGCATATTTTTCTTCCCCTAATTTTCTTTCTGGTTAAAAGCTATGGCTGCTAACCAATAGGTTAGCAGTTTGAATCCACCAGCCACTCCCTGGAAACCCTATGGGCAGTTCTGCTCTGTTTTATAGGGTCACTATGAGTGGGAATCAACTCAATGGCAACAGGTTTGTTTGTTTAAATTTCCTTTTACTTCCACTTCTTCATTGCCTTTTACTTTTTCTATGTCTTTATGAATGCAGATAGAAGTGTGGCATTTTTCTGTATGTGCCAACAGGATTATATGTACAAGAACCATAGAAACCTTTTGATCCATTTTTATACTAAATGGAAATATCTCAAGCACTCACTTGAAATCCAAATGTATTGTTCTGAGATCCATGCCGTGGCACTCCTGGGTTATCACACAACGTACGGGTGGGTTCTAAAATGAAGATTAAAAACATAGTATCCCCTTAAATTTATAGTCAATGTAATGCTCTCATACAAAACAATTTTAAGTGATCTAGAGTCTAACGTATGGACGCTGGGTAAAAGTAAAGAATGTAGATCTAACAGTATCTCTCCACAGAAAGAAGCCTACTCAATTTGAAGCAAATAATTAGGTAGACTAAATTTTATACGAATTATGTAGTTCTTGAAATTTGAAATCCTCTAATATTAAATCACTCCTACCCAACTAACTCTGAGGATACAACTTTAAGGAAAAATGGAGGGTACGAAAGAAGAATACATGCATAAAACATTTGCTCAAAGAGCTAGCTAAGCTACAGTCTCAGGTAGGGTAATATTCCTCTGAAGGATTGAGTGGTTCTTCCAGAGTTCCAGAGCCAGGACTTAATTATTTTAGTTCTTCACTGGTACATGTAAGACATGCAGGCATTAAGAATATTCTAGGTAGAGATGGTAGTTTCTGAGTTGGCTTATTTGAATGACAGGATTTTTGGTTAGTTTACTAAATGTAGCATTTAATTTCAGAATTACAGAAATGTACTTACAGCCATTTTGAAATCAATACATCTTTTGGATATTTTTGGAGCAAATTTAATTTCATATGAATATGCTATATTAACTATATAGATCTATAAAAATGTTAGTGCATAATAATGATATCATTCTGAAAGCTCGTACTCTTTTTCATTTTATTGATTAATAAGAAAATTATTTCCAGTTTCCCCTGGAAATTTTAAAGGCTAAAAATGACACCATACATTTTAAAAATATTCCTTTCAGTACCCTCTAATTACTTCTATACTTCACATTTGTTTTTCATATTTAGACACTATAGTGAATATGATAAAGAAAACCATTAAAAGACACCACTATTAATTCCACAATTACTGAGCATAATCAGTATTTAGTTAATATTACCTATGCAGTGAGGTGATGAACCACTCCAAGTGCCATCTGCTTGACATATTCTGGTGCTTGATCCCACTAATATAAAAGGAGAATTGCAGCTGAATGAAACTTCTGACTGGTAGATAAAGCTTTTGCCTTCTCTTTTTCCTTGGGCAGGTGTACCAGGGTCACCACAAAACTTGGCTGTAAGTGAAAAGAAAGACACTTATAGAAATCATTTAGGATTCAGCAGAGTAAACAGTTTAGAAAATTGGTGACGTCGGGGATAAAGGATTAAAGTGAGATGTTTTCTATTCCAGTAAAATATTTTATTTATTTTTCTGATTACACCTATATGTATAAATCTTGAATGTAAAACCCAGTATAATATTTAAAAATTAGTCTATTCAGGTAGTTTCCACCTTGTGAGTACCTTAGTAAAGTTGAGCAACTGTGATTTATATTGACCAGAATCAAAGCATGTGATTATACCTATAGGCTAAAAAGATGGGATGTGCTCCTGAAAAGGAATGTGATCATAGGTTAGTTCTGACAGAAAGAAAAAAAAAAATAAACCCATAATGTTCCAGGCTGTACTCTCCAGACTACCCTGACTTTTTGCATATATATACAAATATGTGTTATTCCTTTCGTTGAATCCTGTTGAACATTCAAAGCACGTATCCCAATATCTTGTTGCTTTCTTCTTCAAAATATTGTGGGAGGCATCTGTGTGTTGTTTTAAGAGGGAAAAAAAGGCCAACAGAGTCCAAATGCAAAAAAACTAAGAAATCTCATTGTTCTACAAAAAACCACTGAAAAAATCAACTTGACAGAATCCCAAAGCAAAATGAATAGATGATTCCAGCCAATATGTATTTATTGAGTAACTACTATAATGCAGACATTTATTAGCAGTATGATCTTACGCCACTTAACATGTAGCTGGATCCCTAAATGATAACAGAGTTACAGTGTCCTTCTTCCCATTTGATTTCCCCCTCTGAGCACAAGTGTCATTATTTATTAAAGTGTGATTAAATATACTTACCCAGGAGTTCTGTTGTGTGTAGTAGAAATAATATATGTAGAGCAACAGGGACAAAACTGGCCACATTATATTTGGATAGTTGTTTTAATTCAAATATAAATGTAAAAGAATCTTTATATAGTCTAGTTATTATTGTTATTTTTCATGCATATTGATTATATTCAAGTTTGTGACTGGCCTTTTGATGATGAGAATTTTTTATTTTAATGTAGCTGATTTTTTTCCACTTTGTTATTTATGGATTGTACAGCATATTGTTTAAGAAATTCTTTCTTACTTTAAAGTTATTTAGATATTCTCTTAATCTTTAAAATATTTTTAGTTTTCCTTTTTATATTTAAGTTTTTAATAAATCTGTCATTGATTTGCTATCTGATGTGAGGTAGAGATCACAAGTATGTGTATGTGTAAGCTAATTTCCCTGCAGCATTAATTGAAATGTCCATTCTCTCCCCAGTTGATTTGGTCTATATCAGGACTCTATTTATGGTTCTGAGGTCTCTATCTTATAACACCAATACCTGCACCAATACCATACTCTCTTAGTTATATGATAGCATTATAAGAAATTTTGATAACTTCCAAGCACTGTGCTACATACCAGGTTTACAGCAGTTAACAAAACAAACAAAAAACTTTGCCTTTAGTGGTGCCTAACTACCTTTACTGAACATTTTGATCAAAGATCCTGTAGAAGAATCCTAATCAAAAGGGGGAAAGTGCAAAACAGAATTTCAAATTTGCATGGATTCCAGACTTTCTGGAGCCAACGGGGCTGGATGAACTCCTGAAACTATTGCCCTGTGATAATCTTTAAAACTTAAAACAAAAATATCCCCTGAAGTCTTCTTAAAAAATAGTTTAGCTTAACCAGTAAAAAAGGTCGACCTTGAGAATTATGCTCTTTTAAGAACTATCTATATGAGATTAAAGTAATGACAGCAATTTGAAAGATTAGTTAGGAACCAAAGGAGGCCCTGAGTTTATGTTAATGGAAGAGAAACAACTCAGAAAAGGAAGGTGAGAATGGCTGCACTACTTGAAGAACGTGATCAATGTCACTGAATTGTACATGTAAAAATTGTCGAATTGGTGTATGTTTTGCTGTGTATTTTCTTAACATCAACAAAAAAAATTTAAAAAAATAGATGTCATACCTATTCACAAGCTGTTTATGCTAAATTCTCTTAACTGACATAAAATTAAATAACTGACACAACATTAAAAACAAAAAATTTTTGCCTTTATGAATATAAATTTGAGTACAGGATATAGACAAAATGAGCAAGTAAAATGCGTAGCATGTTTTAAGGAGCAAAAATAAGGGATAGGGGACTAGTAAATTAAGGAGCCAAAAAAAAAAGAAGTTTGGAAGGGTAGTATTGTATGGCACCATGTGAAATTTCAAATAAGATGACGAAGGAAAACAATACTGAGAAGGGGGATTTTGAGTAAAAAGCTGAAGAAATAAAAGAGAATTTCCAGGCAAAATGCAAAATTGATACTGAACACAAAAGTCCTATTGCCAAAAGTGACTGAGTGTTCAAGGAAAAGAAAGGACAACAATGTGGCTGAAGAAGTGTGAATGGGGGTGGGGAGGGGAAGCAGTATGAAATGATGGGCTCCTAGAAGAACACAATTAAAAGGTTATAGGAGCCTGCAGGGGATGTGGATTCTCTTCTGAATGAGATGAGAAAGGAGGGTTCAATCAGTTTAGTCAGTTAGCCATGCTTAAATTCAAGGCTATGAGTACAGTCCTCCCATATGCTGGGAAGTAAAAGAGGTCCAGGTACAGGATAGCACTAGACTAGTCTGTCCACATCATGTGGTACAATGATTTATGTAAAACAGAAATACGGCTTTTGTTTTGTTTTGTATTCTTCCAAACTAATCTTGAAGTAATACTTGCTGGAATATACAGTATATGGTAACTTCTATTAAAAAAAAAAATCTCTTAACTCTATGTTTACCACAGTCATGTTAGATTTATAATCATAATCATTATCATAGCAAATGCCATTGTAAGGACTTAATTTGAATGAACATGTAAAAATGACATGGATTTATTGTAGAAAGAGATGTTGGGGTAAATTACAGAGTATTCTGTTGAGATAAATTGTAAATAAATATGAATAATTTTCCAGCAGGAGAATTTATCTAAGAGGGCCTTTATTTTGAGGAATAATATTAAAAAATATTAAGTCTATAAACAAAGCAGTTTGGCCTAAAATTTGGAGTCACAGCAGAAAGAACATAATGACTAGATTACATGAAAAGTAGCTATACTGGTAAATGATTTTTCTTTGAATTTTAATTAGGCATTGAAAGAAGCTTACCAGTCTCATATTTGTTCTGGCAAAATTTTAAAAATTTAAGTAACTGTTGTAATCTTAGTGAAATAACTCTAAGAGAGGAAAAATGAGAAAACCTACGTTAAAGTGTAGAAATGATACTTACGTAAGCACTGTGGTACTTCCCCACTCCAGATTCCATTCCCTACACAGGTCAAAACAGCAGGAAAGGATAGTTCATAGCCTGGAGAACAGATGTAGCTAACACTAAAGCCCCAGTCGAAATTTGTTCCTTCCAACCTTCCATTAGAGATCTGGGGAGGAGTTGGGCAGGTAACAGCTGCAAGTGAATAGATACAGCTGTTAAAATATGCTGGGTGTAAAAAAAAAAAAAAAAAATCATTGGAAGAAGCATATGTGCTAATTTAACCTATTGGAGGACAATATGGTGTGACATATTTTATACTCCTGGTAGCATTCCTGAAACATCCCTGAAATTAATCCCCCTAGGATGCAACTATTTATTGGCAATATAATGGCTACTGGTTGTCAGAGATTTTCTTACAAAATAGCAAGCTGCCTGACATCTAAGGGAAGGATAACAGAGAGTGACCTTCTATGCAGTATACTGTAACTGATAAATTATTGGTTTTATATAAAATTATTTTCCAATGACCTTTGGACAGACTGAAGAGCTGGGTTGTTTTGCTATATGTAGTATAAGCATTGTATCAAGGAATTTGAGAGTAGTTCTGTGACATTTGTGAAATACAGGTCATATATCTCATTAAAATATCCAAAGTGGTTCCCTTAAACCACTTTGATTCATATGTTAAAATAGGCTTGTAAATCCATATTTAAATTTTGTAACACTTATTTATTTATTTATTTTTTAAAGTTGTCCTCAAGCAAAGATGTGTTGGATAAGGTGACACATATTAACGAGAAAGGAGGGATACTAACTTAAAATTTAAAAATAAGGAATGATTGCATTTTGAGGACTAATAATATATATGAATAATTTATCTGGAGTTGGTTAAAATTGCCATTAGCAGCAAAAATTGAAAAATGTATAAAACAACTTCTAAAATATAAAATGCTCATTTATATTTTCGTATTCTAGCTGTATATTTATAGTGATCTGATTCAAAAACTGTATAATCAATAAGATAAGGATAAACACAACAGAATTATTATTTTTCATTATATTATGAGCCAGGGAGCTATTAAACTGTTGACTCACAGACATTTAGAAAGATAACTGGGTGAGAATTATCAATTATTCAAAATTAAAATTATTTCAAAACAATGTAAATTGTTTGACATTGCATCTATAATGTTCTAAAGTAATCACAAAAATAGGCAAAAAAATTAAAATCCTGAAAATGTTCCCAATGTTAAAAAAAAAAAAAAGCATAAAGTAGCAAATCTGTGACTAAATGGACTAAAATTATTTTGATTCTAGATTGCATTCTTTGAAGAAACTGGTTTTGCCTTTCTTTGGGAAAAACAATAGTCTTATAATTCAACATGATTTTTCTTAAATTATAGACAGTTTTTCACCTTACATTTTGAGTAACTTTATCCAAGTGGGTCACAAAAAAGTTATAATTCATTAAGATTATATCCTCTTTAAATATTATCAATAAATGTAAGTAACGATAGTGATTACGTATCAGACTAAATTATATTTTTATTTTTTCGTTACATTAAAGTACACTGCCATAACTAAGATACAATGTATTTGTGGAAAAAATTTTAAATTTTACATATTATAATGTATATGGTTTAAAGTAAAAACTGCAGCAGCCAATTTTTTAGTACTAGGAAAAATAAAAAATAAAACTGAGTACATAAAATGCTATTTAAATTTACCTTAAATTTGACTATAAAGAATAAAGAAACCAGTGATGGTTATCAGTTGTATTTATATTGATGAAATCATTATACCTCTACAAGTTGGCATTACTCCACTCCATGTTCCATTAGTTGTACAAGTCCTGATTCTGGAACCATTCAACTCCATTGCATAGCCTGGCTGGCACATGTAAGAAACATTTTGTCCAACCACATAATCATCTCCATATCTCAGTCCGTTGGCTGGTATACCTGGATCTCCACAACTGATTACTATCAGTATTGGATTAGAAGAACAGATGGTTAATGTGGCATGTATTTAATAGAGAAGAATAGTAAGCATATGGCATGCTTAACATATAAATAGGGAAAATTAGTTACCATGTTCATTTTAATCATAAAACACAGAGAGAGAGACACATTGCTATAGAGTTGATTCTAACTCATAGAGACCCTATAGGACAGGCTAGAGCTTCCCCATAGAGTTTCTAGGGCTATAATCTTCATGGAAGCAGACTGCCACATCTTTTTCCCTTACAGCAGCTGGTTGATTTGAATCACTGACTTCTTGGTTAGCAGCCAAGTGCTTAACCACTGAACCACCAAGGCTCCTTCATAAAACATAAGCATATTTAAACCACATGCGGGCAATTCCTGATTATGAAGAGGTAGGCTTATTACAGATTCTACACATACGGTTCAGAAGCTGTCATTTAGACCCTGAAAAGGCTAGGGCAATATGTCATTATGTTGTAGGGAACTCTGATACTGTAACCTCTTTTAATCTGCATTATATGACCATGGAGAAACCATCCTATAGAAGCATGACTTCTAACTTGATATTTGAAGTCTGTATTCCTATATTAAAAAAAAAAAAACAAAAAAAAACTAAGGAACGCCAAACCCATTGCTGTCAAGTTGATTCCCACTCATGGCAATCCCGTGTGTTACAGAATAGAACTGCTCCATGGGGTGTTCTTGGCTGTCATCTTTAAGGAAGCAGATCACCAGGCCTTTCTTCTGCAGTGCTGCTGGATGGGTTTGAACTGCCAACCTTTAGCTTAGTAGGTATTCCTATATATGGCCATTGAAATCCCCAATTTATCTGACGTGCTGGATTAAGAGCACATATCCTGCACATGGTCACACAACTGGAAATTGTAACAGTTTTTTTAATTAAAACAATGCTAGGTCCAAAAATAAATTTATTGAATAAATGAACTATAAAACATAAATTTAACAAATACAGGGTGAGCTACAATAATTTCTAGGGCTCAGTGCAGAATGAAATTTTGGGCCCCGGAGGCTGGAATTGATCTCCCCTTTCCGTAGGCTCATTGCTTCCCCATGGTAGAAAGGTAACCTCCAAGAGATAGCAACTTCTTCTCTGGGAGGTTGCACTGGGTGAGAAGGCTTGCTAAGTCACTTGCCAAACACACCATAGTGCTATCAACTTGGGACAGGGACAGCTATCACCTTGCCCTGCCCAAAGACACCGTGAACACACCCAAACACAACCATCCCCATGCTTGTGTCAAAGCCCCAGCAAGGGGTGGAAGACAACAAAGGAATGGAGAACTACCCCTGTTGATGTAACATGATTGACCAACTGGGTAAAGAGCATCAGTGGTGTCCAGATAGGGGTGGGACGGGAAGGGCCTGGTAGGGCCAGAGGTATCATGGAGTAGGGAGCAGGAAGCCTAGAACCCATTCCAGGAATACAGGACAATGGAACCCCATATGAGCTGAACTCCAAACACTAGCACATGCTCCACTGTCCCATCAGACTTCATTTACAAAAGACAAATTCATAGATAAAATTATGAAGCTTTTTAAGATGGTGATCACAGATTATTAAACTCCAAGTCTGGAACCCTTCAGAATACAAGGTCCTATTAACTTCACTTAATAAACTTGGCTGTGATCACATAGATTGTCATTCATTTATGATGTCATCCAAAAGCTTTTTTAAAAACTTGAGACAGCATAAAAAATAAAAATAATACTAAACATGGCATTTAAGAATAAAATATAATAGAAATTATATATATAAGCCGCAAGTGCTAGCTGTTTTGAAGCACATGATTCAAGCATGATTTGGGCAATGAATTGGCTAAAAGATTCCTGGCAGCTAAGAGAAAAAGGAAAACCAGAAATTTATAATTTATTCTGTTCTGGAGACAGAAAGCATTTAGCACATTTGCCCTTTAATATACTGAATCTTCTTTGTTGATGTAGAGGTAAATAATTTCACCAGGTATATCTGGATAATACTCTTTTTAAAAAATTAATTCTTCTCAGTATTTTGGAGGTGGAAGGTTAAAGACTAAGAAGGGATTAGAATACAGAAACCCTTAATACTGGTCAAAGTACCTTGTATTTTATTAATTTGCTATTAAAAATTATGAATGTCAAAATTCTTTTTTCATATTATTCTAATTTATTGAGCCTATGATGTTTTAAGACCATGAATAATGGCATTTAAATTAAAGAACAATATTCAGGGCACTCCACCTGATAATCCTTGGAGCCCTTGAGACTGTTGCTGAAATCACACTCCTTGAGTGTTTCTATCTGACTTCTAATTAGAGTTCTGTATACAGGATGATTTTTCTTCCTGTGATTTTTGATGAGGAAAATATATATATATATTTTGTAATGACACAATTGAAGTTAGATAGAAAATCAAATAACTCTGCTCATTTCCCAAGGAAATCTCATTTATTTTTGCAGTTTAAAACTGTACAACTGTATAAAAATAAGGATAAACTTTTGATTTATTTTACATTTTTAACTTAGATTCCTAATTAGGAATTAAAAAAAAAAAATAGAGAGAACACCTACAAACTGCTATTTTCTAGGCAGTGCTTTACTGATAGAATTAGAATTTTGGCAAGAAGGTTGTAAGACACATGAGCTGAGCTGCAGCTACCAAAAGAGAGGACAGAGGGTTTATTTTACAGATGCACTGAGAAAGAGTTCGCATATTGTGGCAGTATCATGAATGAAACCTCTGACAACAAAAGCTTCAGAAGGATTGGTTGGGTGGTTTCATAATGAAGCAAAGGCAGCCAAAGAGGCAGTTTCCAATACCAACAGTCTTTGTACACAGCACCTGCTCCGCCGGCCAATCCATTCACTACCAGCTTGTTTTCAACAACGAAAAGAGGCTTTTGTTGTCTTTAGGCAAAAGCTTAAGAACAGTAGCAAGTTAAGGCTTCGCCCTAAAATTCAGACACCAGTGTATGAAAACAGGGTGCTGTGGTTTACTGCAGGAAAATCTTTTCTAAGGTGACCTAAATCCCTAAGCACACACCACACACACTCATCACAGGGCATGCACATACACACATAAAAATAAACTCCCTTATTATATTCTCGGTCTAGTCTGGTGCATGACTCCTCGTAGGAGATTATATAAATATTTGTTTAAAGAATAAATGTGAATAAATGATTAAGGAGTTCAAATTCTTGAGAATTCAAAAATTGTTTTAAAAGTTTGCATTTGTTTTCATGAGAGGTTTTCTCATGAACTTCTAACATGTAACTGATGAACATTTAGCATCATTTATCACAAATCTGGAGCCCAGTGGCACAGTGGTTGAGAGCTGGGCTGCTAACCAAAAGGTTGACAGTTCAAATCCATCAGCTGCTCCTTGGAAACCCTATAGGGCAGCTCTCCTCTGTTCTATAGGCTCACTATGAGTGGGAATTGACTGAATGGCAACAGTTTATGATAAATCTAAGTAGGTAATCTCTACATTAAGGGTAAAACAGATAATTGTGGTTACTCTAGTCAATCTAAGTTACTTCAAAACTACTTTCTCTTTTCAGTTAATATTTAATAGACATTTTGAATGTTAATACATATAGATCCACATAACTTATTTTTAGCAACATAACACTCTATTATGTGGATATACATGCAATATAATTTATTTAACCAACCTCCTGTTGACTGCTGTTTGAATTTTTCCAGTGTTTTCCTATTACAGACAATACAGTATTGAACATGGTTGCACAGACATCATTGCACAAATGTTTTACCAGGCTTCTAACTTCAAGTCCAGAATGGAGTTCTGTTGTAGAGAATAAAGTTCCAGAAAGATCATCAAATCATTCCCCTAATAATATTCCTGATTTTCCATAATCTTTCAATTCAAAAGCTGGCTTCCACTTTTGATCTCACTAAAGGAGAGTTTCTCAACCTTAACATCAGCACGATTGACATTTGGGGCTGGATAAGTTTTTGTTTTGGGAGACTGTCATATACATTGGAGGAAATTTAGCAGTATCCCTGGCATCTACCTGTCAATAGCACTCTCCCCAAACCCCTTGACAAAAATATCTCCAGACATTCTCAAATGTGCGCTAGGGGACAAAATCACCCCAGATTAGAACCACTGTACTAAGGGATAGCTCTCACTCCTTGGTGAGATTTCAGTATTTCTTGTCTTCACCTTACCCATTTTCATGCTGGGACACCTATAGTCCTCTTTTGTGGATACTAGGCCCATCTCCCTGATCTATCTCTCTACAATAAAAAATAACTTTGAGAATTCTTAGGCTTGCTACAAAGGTCTAGTTAGGACCATTTCTATGCTGGTTATTTGGAACAAAAATCTTTAGAGTTACTCATTAACAGAACCTGGTTAAGTATGTTGTCCTGGCCCAAATGAAAAAGACCTGTCAGAGGAAATGTTCAGATTTTTGGAAGAAGAAGTCCTGGCAGGTAGAAGAAAAAAAAATCACCCAGGGAAACGAATGGATGTGTTTTCTTTCAGACCTTACAGCCAATCCTTAATCCACTTAACAAGCCCTGTTCTCCCTCGGGTTGTGTGTTCTTTGTAGAGGGAAGCACTGTATGTTGCATGTACCTGAGGTGGTGTTGCCTGTTAGAGACTGAAAGGTAAGCATCTCCGTATAATTAATATCCTGAAGTGTTTTAGTGCTGACAAAAAAAAAAAAAAAAAAACCTATATTTTTGAGTTAGTGTTTACTTGTGCTTAGTTTTTAGGTCTTTTCTTTCTCAGTCTAAATATTATAGAGAAGAACATTACTAAATTGTTTAAACCAGGGTACTGCTTTGAGCTGCCTGGTGTTATGGCACAAAAACTTTTTCTTCCAACTTGGTTTCGTTCTGTGGATGTTTCTAAACATGTATAATTCCCCTGCCAAAGTGTATATGATGTTTAAATGCATGGTCTTAATTTCATGATATATTCTTTTATCTACCCATGAGAAGACAAGTCAGTTTGGGGAAGTTTAACACTCTCGTTGGCAGTGGGTTTGCTAAGGACCCTTATGGAGTTGCAGAAGGATTGGGGCGGGGGGTTGGAAAGAGTCCTTGCTTGTGTTGCATACTTTTAAAGACAGATTAATTAAATGAGCAATTTCTCAAACTCATTTATAATCTGAATCTGCTTGAAAATAGCAGGTAGAAGTCCTGTGGGATAAATTTTACTCTTTTACCAACATCTCTACTATGGCCAGATATGGGAATGGATGGGGGATTACCATTGTTATTAAATTATGCTTATCCCTAAAATGCTCCCTAAAATTGTTAAAAGGACAAGGCAAATCATAGCTGATACATCTACACATGTGATTGTACTGAAGTTGTTAAAGAATAGGCAATGTGTGTGTGTATGTTGCTACTGGGCAACCAAGAAAATTAAAAGGGATATTTGTAAATCAACCTGTTGGGAAACTCTCAAAGGGCAAAAAATGGTAGAATGCCAAAGTTTCCTCACTGGCCTGTGAGATATTAGAGAGCAGAGACCTTACTGGACTCTCTATTCTCAGTGCCAAAATGCCCAATGAGAGTAGGTTTTATGTAAATTTTTTTTAATAAACTGAATCCATAAGTTCAATTACATCATGTACCCAGGGTTCTCTCTCTCTATTTCATATTAAAAGATTTCTTTAATAAAAAAATGTAGTCTTAGGGTGGCACAGTGACTAAGCATTCGGCTGCTAACTGAAAGATTGGTAGTTCAAATCCACCAGCTACTCCTTAGAAACTCTATGTATGGGGCAGTTCTACTCTGGCCTATAGTGTTGCTATGATTCAGAATCAACTCGACAGCAACAGGTTTGGATACATGTTTTATAATAAAAAAATTTTAAAAATAAGAAATTCTTAAAATTGAACCATTCTTTTTATTTATGCTATAGAGGAGACACTAGTTACCCAAGGATAACTAGATCAGGAAAAAACAAATTAAAATGACTAAAATTTTATACGAAATTTTTTAAATTTTCAAATAGAATCCTTTTCTTCATATTTTACTTTCACCACACCACTGTAAAGAGGATAATTTCTTCAACGGTATTTCAAAGACTTTATTAAATTTCTCAAGTGCCTTTATTTACTATTGTTCACCCAACTAACACGGTAATTTAAAACATTCTAGATATCATATGAATTGATCTAATGGATTTGCTTAAACAATTCCTCTTTTTAAACATTTCATAATTTAAAAGATGCCGCTGCAGTTCTGCTTAATAAATATAAGCAACCATAATTTTCCATTGGCTGTATTATTGTTGCTTAAATCAATACTATTTTATTCTATACATGAGGGGTCCTGGTGGTGCAGTGGTTAAGCAATTGGCTACTAACCGAGAGGTTGGCAGTTCAAACCTACCAGCTGCTCTGCAGGAGAAAGATGTGGCAGTCCACTTGCATAAAGATTTACATCTTTGGAAACCCAGTGGGGCACCTCTACTTTGTCCTATAGGGTTGCTATGAGTCAAAATCAACTTGACGGCAAGAGGTTTGGGGTTTTTTTTTGGAATTCTATACATGGGAGTTAATTCATGTAATCTGAAGTATTGTAAATAAATGTTTCAAAAATTCCCTGAAATGAGTAATCTCATCATAATTCAGAATCTCTAGCATATCATAATTCTTAACCTATCAAGAGGGCAAATCAACTATAAGGACTTCCTATATCAGTGGAAGAACTCATAAATAATTAGTAAGTTTTTTAAAAACCCAAGTCATTTACAGTTGTCCCTGGGCATCAGCGATTGGTTCCAAGACCCCTGTGGATACCCAAAATCTTCACATACTCAAGTCCCTTATATAAAATGGCATAGTATTTGCAAATAACCTACACACATCCTCCGTATCCTTTAAAATATCTCTGTATTATTTAAAATAACTAATACCATGTAGTTGCCCTGGTAGCACAGTGCTTAATAGCTATGGCTGTTAACCAAAAGGTCAGCAGTTTGAATCTACCAGACGCCCCTTGGAAACCGTATGGGGCAGCTCTACTCTGTCCTATTGGGCCGCTAAGAGTCGAAATCGACTCACTGGCAACCGGTAGTAGTAGTAATACCATGTAAATGTTATGTAA
Source organism: Trichechus manatus latirostris (assembly GCF_000243295.1). Taxonomy (NCBI): domain Eukaryota; kingdom Metazoa; phylum Chordata; class Mammalia; order Sirenia; family Trichechidae; genus Trichechus; species Trichechus manatus. The sequence continues at coordinate 240,815 of NW_004443958.1, forward strand.
ATAGTTGTTATACGGTATTCTATTGTTAAGAGAATAATGACAAGGCAAGAGATGAACAATGCTCAGACAAGAAGTGCTGGAGAGAGACTGAGGATTTCTGAAATGGCAGGAGGCTAGAGAAGGGTGTGCCTATGCATCACTTCATTCATGTGGATTCGGCGTAGTGGTCCATGAGCAGGCAAATTCAAGTTTTGCTTCTTTTTTTTTAATATTTTCAATCATGGTTGGTTGAATCTGAAGATGCAAAACCCATGGATATGGAGGGCTGACTGTATTAATATATTAATAAAATTCCATATTTTGTATTTTTTAAATTTAGATTCAGCTAATAGCTCATTAATATTCTTAATATACTTTTAAATTGTTTGAATAGCACTGAATTTCTGTGATGCGTCTTTCCTCTGGTTATCAAGTGAACTGATTCTTTTTATTCTTTATTGTGGTAAATAAATAGATTTTTTTAAAAATTTCCATTTCAACAATCTTCACATGTACCATTCCTTTAGTAACATTAACTATGTTCATCATGTTGTGCAGCCATTACCCTTATCTATTCCCAAATTATACCATTATCCTTAACAGAAGCTCAGAGTCCCATAGGCATTCTGTCTTCATCTCCTGCCTGCCCCTGATAACCACTAAATGATTCTTTTAAGTCACTCAAGTACACTGGGAGGAACTCGAGTGGTATACTGGTTGGTTAAGCACTCTGCTGCAAACCAAAAGGTTGGTGGTTTGAACCCACCATCTGCTCTGTAGGAGAAAGATGTGGCAGTCTGTTTCCATAAAGATTACAGTCTTGGAAACCCTGTGGGGTAGTTCAACCCTATCCTATAGGGTTATACGATTTGGAATCGACTTGACAACAGGTTAGTATACACTCTAACCATAACACTACTAACATGAAATTCAATGCTAAATATTCAAAAACTTGCATAGTTTTATTAATTCCAAAACATATACATAAATACACGTTTTTATACTTAAAATTATTTTTCACCTAATTGTTGTTGTTAGGTGCTGTAGAGTCAGTTCTGACTCCTAATGACACTATGATCAACAGAATGAAACACTGCCTGGTCCTGCACATCCCCACAATTGTTGTTATGCTTGAGCTCGTTGTTGTAGCCACTGTGTCAGTCCATCTCATTGAGGATCTTCTTTTTTGCTGAGCCTCTACTTTGCGAAGCATGATATCCTTCTCCAGGGTCTGCTCCCTCCTGATAACATGTCCAAAGTATGTGGGATGAAGTCTCACCATCCTTGCTTCTAAGGAGCATTCTGGCTGTACTTCTTCCAAGACAGATTTGTTTTTTCTTTTGGAAGTCTATGGTATATTCAATATTCTTCGCTAACATCGTAATTCAAAGGCATCAATTCTTCTTTAGTCTTCTTTATTCATTGTCAAGTTTTCACATGCATATGAGGTAATTGAAAACACCATGGCTTGAGTCAGGCACAACTTAGTCCTTAAAGTGACATCTTAGCTTTTTAACACTTTAAAGAGGTCTTTTGCAGCAGACTTTTCCAATGCAATAGGTCCTTTGATTTCTCTACTGCTACTTCCATGGGTATTGATTGTGGATCCAAGTAAAATGAAATCCTTAACAACGTCAGTCTTTTCTCTGCTTGTCATAATGTTGCTTATTGGTTCAGTTGTGAGGATTTTTGTTTTCTTTATGTTAAGGTATAATCCACACTAAAGACTGTAGTCTTAGCTTCATCAGTAAGTGCTTCAAGTCCTCTTTACTTTCACCAAGCAAGTTTGTGTCATCTAGATATCTCAGGTTGTTAATGAGTTATCCTCCAATCCTGCTGCCTAGTTCTTCTTCACATAGTCCAACTTCTCTGATTATTTGCTCAGCATACAGACTGAATAAGTATGGTGAAAGGATATGACCCTGATGCACACCCTTCCTGATTTTAGTCCATGAAGAATTCCCTTGTTCTGTTCGAATGACTGTCTATCTTGGTCTATGTACACGAGTCCCATGAGCACAATTAAGGTTTCTGGAATTCCCATTCTCTGTAATGTTATCCATAATTTGTTATGATCCACACAGTCAAATACCTTCGCATAGTCAATAAAATACAGGTAAACATCTTTCTGATATTCTCTGCCAAGATCCACCTGACATCAGCAATGATATCCCTTGTTCCATGTCCTCTTCTGAATCCTGCTTGAATTTCTGGCACTTCCCTGTCGATGTACTGCTACGACGACTTTTGAATGTTCTTCAGCAAAATTTCACTTGTGTGTGATATTAATGATACTGTTCAATAATTTCCACAGTCTGTTGGATCACCTTTCTTTGGAATGGGTACAAATATGGATCTCTTCCAGTCAGTTGGCCAGGTAGCTGTCTTCCAAATTTCTTGGCATAGACGAGTGAGCACTTCCAATGATGCATCCATTTGTAGAAATGACTCAATTGGCATTCCATCAATTCCTGCAGCCTTCTTTTTTTGCCAATGCCTTCAGTGCAGCTTGGACTTCTTCCTTTAGTGCCATTGGTTCTTCGTCATATGCTACCTCCTGAAATGGGTGAACATCAACCAGTTCTTTTTGGTACAGTGACTGTGTATTCCTTCCATCTTTTTTTGATGCTTCCTGTTTCATTTAATATTTTCACTATAGAATCCTTCAATATTAGAACTCAAGGCTTGAATTTTCTCTTCTGTTCTTTCAGTCTGAGAAATGCCAAGTGTGTTCTTCCATTCTGGTTTTCTAAGTTTTTGCACATTTCATTATAATACCTTACTTTTTATTCTCTAGTCACTCTTTGAAATCTTCAGTTCAGCTCTTTTACTTCATCATTTCTTCCTTTCTCTTTAGTTACTCGACGTTCAAGAGTAAGTTTCAGAGTCTCTTCTGACATACATCTCAGTCTTTTCTTTCTTTCCTGTCTTTTTAATGACCTATTGCTTTCTTCATGTATGATGTCCTTGATGTCATTCCATAACTCATCTAGTCTTTGGTCATTAGTAGTTAATGAGTCAAATCTATTCTTGAGATGGTCTAAATTCAGGTGGTACATACTCAAGATCATAGTCTTGCTCTCATGGACATGTTCTACTTTTCTTGAGCTTCAACTTGAACTTGCATATGAGCAATGGGCAATCTGTTCCACAGTCATCCTCTGGCCTTATTCTTACTGATAATATTGAGCTTTTCCATTGTCTCTTTCCACAGATGTAGTCAATTTGATTCCTAAGTATTCCATATGGTGAGGTCCAAGTGTACAGTCCCTGTTTATGTTGGTGAAAAAAAGGTATTTGCAATGAAGATATCGTTGGTCTTGCAAAATTCTATCATGCAATCTCCAGCATCATTTCTATCTACTGTGGTGGCTTGTGTGTTGCAGTAATGCTGGAAGCATGCCACCAGTATTTCAAATACCAGCAGGGTCACCCAGAGGACAGGTTTCAGCTGAGCTTCCAGACTAAGAAAGACTAGGAAGAAGGACCTGGCAGTCTACTTCTGAAAAAAATTAGCCAGTGAAAATCTTATGAACAGCGGCAGAACATTAATATAGTGCCGGAAGATGAGCCTCTCAGGTTGGAAGGCACTCAAAATACGACTGGGGAAGAGCTGCCTCATCAAAGTAGAGTGGACCTTAATGGCGTGGACAGAGTCAAGGTTTCAGAAACTTCATTTGCTGATGTGGCATGACTCGATGAGAAGAAACATATATTCATTAATAATAGGAACATGGAATGTACGAAGTATGAATCTAGGAAAAGTGGAAGTTGTCAAAAATGAAATAGAATGCATAAACATCAATATCCTAGGTATCAGTGAGCTGAAATGGACCGGTATTGGCCATTTCGAACTGGACAATCATATTATATACTATGCTGGGAATGACAAATTGAAGAGAAATCGGGTTGCATTCATCATCCAAAAGAATATTTCAAGAGCTATCGTGAAGAGCAGTGGTGTCAGTGATAATAGCCATACGCCTACCAGTAAGACCAGTTAATACAACTATTACTCAACTTTATGCACCAACCACTAATGCCAAAAATGAGGGAAATGAAGATTTTTCCCAACTTCTGCAGTTTGAAATTGAACAAACATGCAATCAGTATGCATGGTTATTGGAATGCAAAAGTTGGAAATGAAGAAGGAACAGCAATTCACCTAATTAGTAATATTTAAAAATATTGAGAAGAAACTTACTTGTACAGTTAGGCAGAGTTCCAGACCATGTTCCATTGGCTGTGCACTGTCTAACCGAAGGTCCAGAAAGGATATATCCCTCCATGCAGGAGTAAATGACTGAACTAGAAAATGTTGTGCCATCAATGCGAAAGACTTTCCCATTGGCTGTTGTTCCTGGATTACCACACTGTACAGCTATAAAATAAAATGGTTAAGAGTGTATATAAAAATAATGCAGTTAGGAATCTTCTCACAAAAAGTTAATGACTGAACAAATTGTTTCAAATCATCCAAAGAAGCTATAAAATCCTCCAAAATAAGCATTGAACTATCTTTTATATGTGTTGAAACTGAAGATAAAATTATGCTGATTTTTTTAGCTTAAATTACTGGGGATTCAAATCATATAATAGTTTTTTTTTATTTTTTACACTTTTGTTGGTAGCCTCAGTAAAAACTTTGCGAAGTCAAGAAATTACTCATGAGCATTGCCTTTGGGTGCCACAAAATCTTTTAGAGAAGAATTATAAAGGGCTCTGCCCAAAGAAAATAAATAAATAAAATTAGAAGATTTGTAATAATAATGAGATACAACTGAGATTTATTTCATAAATATTTCAAAGTGGTATGATATAAAATATATTATTTAAATATTATTGGCATTGTGGATTGAAGTTTTCCCCCCAAAATATGTTTTGAATTTCTGGCCCTTGTCTCTGTGGAAGGTACCTGGGTGGGGCAAAATGTTTGTTCTCCAATACTGAAAAAAAGTTTGGTGGTTTGAACCTGCCAGCCATGCTTGGTAAAAAAAAGGCCTGAGAGTCTGCTTCCATAAAAACTACAGCCAATAAAACCCTATGGAGCTCAGTTCTACTCTGTAACACATGGGGTCACCATAAGTCAGAACTGACTTGATAGCACTGAGTTTGGTTTAGGTTTTAGTATCCGTGTATGTGATCCTGTTTGGAAAGAATGATTTTCTTTTATTATGTTAATGAGGTCATACCAGTGTAGGGTGGAACCTAAACCTAATAACTTCTGAGATGTAAAAAGACAACAGACACAGACGGGAAATACAGATTGCACAGAATGCCAAAAATCACCGTCAGAAACCAAAAACTAGGAGAGAGGCTCACTGAAAGAACTGACACATCTAAGACCCTGATCTGGACTTTTAGTCTCCATAACTGTGAGAAAATAAGTTTCTGTTCTTTAAAGCTACTCACTTTGGTATTTTTCTTATGGCAGTACTAGATAACTAAGACAATAGACATCCGTGCATATTTTTATTTATATAAGTATATAACTGATTTTCTTTAAAAAATTATAAACTCTATTTTTGGACCAAGGAGTACAAATAAGTAAGCAATGAAATTCTAGTAATAATTTTCACTAAGTTTTCAACATACTTTAAACAGAGTTACAAACACAAATATCTTGTTATGATTAACTGCTACGTATTATGTTTAACTATTTGCCATGAATATCATGAGTAAATTTTTTAAAGTTTAAAAGCAAGCTTATATCAAATGTAATACTACATTTTGGTGTATGATAAAAAGCCATGTTAGTATTTTACAGAATTCACGACTATCTTTGTGAATATCCAGTATTATTTTAGTTGCAGAAAATGCCATCTATCCGTTGCTCCTTCTTAATTATTCCATTTTGCCTTTCATTTGTAGTGATACTACATGTATGTGAGTGTATGTGCACCAATAGTTTAAAAGATATCTTGTTTACATAATCCTCTCTAATACCATGTGTCATCATTTTTTAAAAATTAAGTTTGTCAAAACTTCAAATTATTTAACACGTGTTTGATATTTTTATTTCTACATGTGCTTTTTCCACAACAATCTAGGAGGCATACATATTTTATTCTAAATTATTCATTACAAAATGTTTAGAACAGAGAGAAGAGTGAAGATACCTCTAATCTCACCACTCTGCTTTATTACCTTTTTTTGTACACTTCCTTTCCTACTTCCTCTCAAATGAATATCATTTCCCATGATTTTAACAGAGTGCATGATTTTGAATCTTATTTTTTACCCAATTTTATTGATTTATATTTTCTCATATTGCTTCATGGAATTTATTCTAATATTTTATTGACATTGTTTATATGGTATTTTTCCTAGTGTTGTTAGATTTTTTCCAATTAATGCTAGTTATACATAATTAGAAATAAAAATTACATCTTCATGATCTTTTTTTTAAATATTTTTATCTTTTCAAGAAAAAAAAATCTCAAAACTGGAATCCATAAATCAAAGGCATGTACATATTCTGTGAATTTGGTACATTTTTCAAGTTACTCTCTCAAAATGTCATAACAACAAAATTATCTCTAGAAATATTTACAAGTTGTATTTCATTGCACCCACACCAGAATATCATGTTATCATTTTAAAAATAGGTGAAATGGGATGCTTGTTGTGTTAACTATAATTTTCTAATTATTAAATATGTTGAATTTTTCTACATATTGCAATTTTTTGTAATTTCTGTTCATATCCTTACTTCATGCATCTGTTGGAATCCTAGTATTTGACTGAAGTTTGCTCAGCAACTACATTCTCCAACTCCATTGCCCTGTAATGTTAACTGAGTTGCCACTCTACTTTAATTAAGACTATTAAAATTGGTCCAATTAAAAAAAGAGATAACTATCTTTCCTAGAATATGCATATTAATTTTAAACATAATAAAGAAGTTTCTAGTCAATCAAAAAATTGTCAAGAGGTCTCTATTGGGAATTATGTTTTTTATTATAAAGCCAGTATGATTGGTATAGCATCAAGTAAGCTACATAAATAAGTTTGCAAGTGTAGTTTTTGCACAAGATCATAAAAATAACATTTTTAATCACAAGGATAACTTTACAGTAATGTTCATTTTTCAGCCAATCTTGTAAAGATTTAATTATATTAACAATTTTACTCAAATACCCTAACTTTTATAAATTCTAGTTACTAGTAAGTACACTCTATAAATAAAAATCTCATTTATACTCAAGCATCTTATTGTATTTTTCCATTTTCACAAACCTGAAAGTTAAAATAGAGCTTAAGCAATGTTGATATAACAACAACCTATTTTTTCCATAGATCTATAATATAAAACACTCTGGAAAAGGGGGAAAAATAAACCTTTTTAAACAAACTTTTTCTGCTTTTTTAATACAGATGTTCACTATGATGTGAACAATATTTGTATATCAAATGACCAATGAGAGATATTACTTATAATCATTACCCATCATAGCTCACCTATAGGGTGGTGTCAGTCATTAAAGCTGGAATAATATTGCTTTTACTCCATGGTTGGGGGCAGAGGGAATTAGAAGGAGGAATTTCCCTTTAAGTTGAATTTAGTTACATATTAAATTCCATCCCTCTCAAAGTATTTAGTTGCGATTACCTTTACATTCTGGCTGCCTTCCAGTCCAACTGCCATTAGCTAAACATGTTCTTTCTTCGGCACCATGAAGAACATAACCAATATCGCAAGCAAAACGCACAGTACTTTTAGTTCTGAAATCACTTTCCTGTCTAGAACCATGACCGGGAGTACCTGGATCACCACAAGTACCAGTAGCATCACCTGGAATTCAGTACAATTAAAATTAATTTGTTTCAATAAACATTTATTAAGTATATGATTTCTTGTAGACATTTGTGTGTGTATGCATGTGTGTGTCTGTTGTATTTTAACATGATAAATTGACAGGATAAAAAAATAATTTATGTTTCTCATCTGACTCCAGTCAGAAGAGTAAGGTGCCTTAAAAAAAAAAAAATGTTCCTGAGAAGTGTTATTTTCCATATCAGTAAAATTTGGAACCATTTGATAGGTTAAGGACATTCCAGGAGCTACTTAATAATCAACCTAATGTATAATTTAAAACTGATAATACTGTGGGCTCAAATGATAATGGACATACAAAACTAAGCTTTAAAAAAAATCTGAATTTGGTAATATGCATTTTTCCTTCTCTGAATTTCCTGATTACTGATATATTTTTTTTTTTTACTAGACATGTGATGTGTTAGAAGGTGTCAATGTTAAAATGATACATCTTACAGCCTAAAATTTAACCCTATAATTTTCCCTACCAAAGATCTTTGAGCAAAGATTCAGTAGCTTAAGTATCTCATAATTTTTATCAAATTCTAATTCTAAAACAAATTATTAATTAAAAATAATCTTACTACTCATTTATTCAAAGATAACCTTACTGGGTTGTAGAGACTCAGGAGTTGTATGCTACCTATTAATAACAAAGAAAGTAAGGATAGATAAATTGCTTTCAAAACACTTACTAGCTTACCGTATTTTTATGCAAATAACACAGGTGTTATATGTTTTTTTTTGCCCACCTTGTCCTCCCTCTTCACGAGGTATTTTCATAATGCACACTATGCTAAATTTTTACAGCAGCATGTAAAAAAAATTAGCATAGCGCAGTTATAAAAATAACTTGTGGAGTGTAGGGCCCAGCTGGCAAAAATAAAACATATAACATGCATGTTATATGGTAGTTAAATTTATAACATGTAAAGTTTTTTTTACAAAGTTAAATAGAACTGAACTCTGATAGAAAATCAATCATAAGATTCCTTTCTAGTAAAGAACATATTTTCTACTTGCTAACGAGCACTAATGGCATAATCGTTAAGAGCTCGGCTGCTAACCAAGAGGTCAGCAGTCTGAATCTACTAGATACTCCTTGGAAACTCTAGGGGCATTTCTACTCTGTGCTATAGGGTCGCTATTAGTCGGCATCGACTTGACAGGAACGGGTTTTTTGGTAATATGCAATAGCTACTTAAGCATGAGTGCTCTTACCATTTTAATGAACAAAATAGTTTACACAGAATAGTATCCTAAAACCACATAATTATTTACATTACACATAACAGAGTTCAAAATATACACCTGTAATTTATCTTCTACAAAATCAGTATTAATTCCTTTCTGAATTTATTTACCTTATGTTGAAAATTCCTTAAAAGTTATTCCAGTAAATGTATAAACAATGTTTCAGCTTTCTCATGAGATTTTAAAAAGAGAAATCTATTCTTCTGTCTCTTCAGATTGCTCATGTATATATCCCTAATAATAATAATATAATTTTCAACACATATTGTCCAATTTTCCAACTGGTACCTGAACAATGAGGTTGCGATCCACTCCAGTGGCCAGTTAATTGGCAAGTCCTTGAAGACTGGCCTAGAAGGGTACGCTTTCCTGTGCAGGAATAGTGAACAGTAGACCCAAAAGTATATTTCTCGCCAGACAGGATCGCATTAGGAGGAACTCCAGGGTGTCCACAGTCAATCACTACAATACATAATTATTGAATATAAAAATTTTTTTATATCTCCTATCGAACAACCTGCACCAACGTATTTATAAAATTAATCAGAAGTAAGTTTGCTGCTTAAACATATAACACTTCCAAACATCAAACATATACGGAACAACTTCTTTTTACAAAATAAAATGAGCTTTCAATTATACAGTTATTTTATTAATCCATACACCCTGAGGACGATTGTAAGCTAAGTAAGCATGAATGATTATTACGAGTCTGTATGTGTGTGAGCAGTGAGTGTGTGTCCATATGCATATGTGCATGTGCCTGGACAAGGATGTACAAGCTAGAAAGAAGAGTGATGTGGCCCGGCTTAATAAGGTCAGAGGGTGCCATATAGGTTTCAAAATGAGCCCATATAGAAAACAGAAGAAAAGAACTTTAAGGATGAGGAAGAAGAAATGAAGATGGATCTGTGGCTCACAATCGAATTTGTAGTCTAGAATCATTTCCAACCAGGCCATTAATGAATAATTATGTTGTACAATGAAGATACTCAGTGGCTTGTCAAACAAAACACTATTATGCATAGCCAGAATCTGATATCACATATTGTAGAACGTTCTTTATAAGCTAGAGGTAACTCGGGAATTAAATGTGTGCCCTCTGTTAGTTGTAACTTGAAAAAATTATTGAGTGCAATATGACTCTAGATTATTAAACAGTACACAAGGGGCAATAAACTTAGTGCATTATTGGAAAGTGCTAAAGCGAATGACAAAACTGTGAAAAGTATACAAGAGCTAAGAAATTCTGAAGAACTGCATGCTTACGTTTCCTACAAAAAAAGTGTATTTTTTTGTCTTTAATGTAGCAGCCACCTAAAGCTAAGTAACTGAAGTATTCAAACAATTAGTCAGTCTACAATCGAAAGTCAAGTAATTTTTGAAAGAGGCCAAGAATTGACTGAATTATTTGCATAGTATGTGAAATTTTATAGGCACTGTATAAAGTTAGATTCTTCTTTACTGTATGAATGTTGTCATGAATTTTTCACTAAAGCCCACACCGTGAACATAAAAAACTGCCTCTAAATAAAGCATGATCATATAATTAGATACTTTATCAATTTTAGTATAACCAAAAGTTATTTTACTTGCACAATAACTTCTAGACATACTACTGTAGTCTATAAAGTCCTTCTCCTCTTCTCTATAATGTTCAAAGTTCACCAACTCTTTGAGACCTAGCTCAAATTTATCTTGTGATATTAATGGACAGAATTCCTAGAATTCATATCCCCTTTTCTGTGTTCTCACAGAATTTTGATTTATTTCATCTCAAGTGTTTTTCTCACTACACATGATAATTATCTGCATATCTTCTTATTTATCTTCTACAACTCCTCACACAATATATAACAAAAATACTCATTAAATATTTACTGATTTAAATGATGTTTATTAACAGCTACTAGTATTCCCATCATATTTGTATCTGTCTGTGTACTATCAATATTTAAAATCATTAATTTTTAAGCAACATCTTTGCCTAAATTCCCAAGTATTCTGAAGCTCTGGTGTCTGTTTACATTAAGACCAATATGTCTTCAACTGAATTTGAAAAATTAACACAAAAGAAAACAAAAATGTAGATGTCTCTCATGGGATGGAAATATCATAGAGTATACAAGATCTTGCTCCTTATATTCTATCTGAACTATCAAAATTCAAATTCAAAGAATAGTAAAGAGATATTTATTACATTAGCAGTGACAAAAATGGCATTTAGGCATTGAATTGACAGAATATAGGGAAAAGAAGATTCAAAACAATAAAATTAATATACTTCCCTCAGATATATATTCTTTCGATAGATTATTAAGGCCATAAATATGTATATTGCTTCCAAGGAATTTCTCAAGGAAAAATTCACATTATCTACTTACTGATACATTCTGGTAAAGGTTTGTCCCATTGTCCATTTGGTTGACATATCAAAACTGAAGATCCAAATAAAAAGTATCCAGGATTGCAGTCATAGAATACTACAGTGCCATAGGTGAAATTTCCATGTTCTATTTTACTTTCTCTTTTGGAATTGGCTGGAATTCCAGGATCAGAACAGTTGACCACTAAACAAATGTCAAATTTTTAAAGGTATGTTTGAGATAGTACATGTCCTTACTTAGATTTCCATTAGAAAGTTAGTTGTCAAAATAAATTTAATCTAACAAACAAAAGATTCCAAGTTTCTGGGTTATCCAGACAATGGACTGGAATCTGTGTGGTTCAAAGTATAGAAAAAAGGAAAACTGTTGCAAAAATTGTTTAAACAACAGCAACTCCTTAAGTACTATGATGCCTGCAGATTTACAGAATGATACCTTTTATGCTCTAATTGAACTATAAGAAGGAATGTAGAAAAATAATAATTTGGTTGTATTTGATCAGACAATATGAATACATCATACTTTGAAAAATGGGCAAACACCAAAGAATCATTTTAATCTGTTTCTATAGAGAAAAATAGGTAAATAAAGTCTCAGTGCAAGTTTTCCCAAAAATATGAAGATAATAAATGCCAAAGGGGAGTTGCATTAATTATGAAGCAAATGGCACTACAAATTATCTCAATGACTTTTTATATGCAACCCCAAGATAATAAAATTAAGCAGTTGAAATAAAGTCTTCCTGTTTTAACCCTTAAAAAAAGTTAAAAATTTTAGAAAAAAGAAAACACAGCTACTGAGATTATATCAATATTAAATATTTTGCTTTATTAGCTAAACATTTTCTGTTGCTCTGTGCAAATTGTTTCAAATGTATTACCTATGTTTACACAGACATATTGTTATTATGCCCCAAGCTGGGATACAGTTATACTTTTACCTTTGCACACAGGTGGAGGATGGCTCCACTGTCTACTAGCCTGGCACTGTGCCTTTGTTGGTCCTTGCATAAGATATCCAATATTGCAAGAGAATGTTACCACATCATTAAAGTTGAATCCATTTCCACTTGTTCTTCCATAAATTGGACTACCAGGATGACCACAGCTAACAGCTAATAGGAGTGGGGGGAAAATCCAAAATAAAAGAATATTTGGTAGTCAGTCGTACATGTCAATTATGTCCGATTACTTAATCATTTCAAAGTAGAATGAATACCACTTTTTTATGTGGAAATATATTTGAAGCACTTTTACTAATGCAAAGGAATAAAGTAGTCTTTCAAAAAATTTGAGTATATTCAAAGTATATTAGTACATAGAGAATCATTTACAATAATGTTAATTTCATGCAAGTGGTGTATAGATGTTTAAATTTCATTTTAACATTTCCTGTACTTTTTTAGAGAAGAACCAATTGAAATCCATATCTCTAGTTCATAGCAGAAAAGAATGAAATAGCTTTCTTTTTTCTAGTTTTGAAATTTGAATTGAAAACAATTTTCATATTGAAATTTGAAATAGTTTCCTTTAATCTTGTTTATACAATCCATTTCTATGAATTATAGATTGTTAACCAAAAGTGTGCTTCATCCCTGACAAGGAACACAACAGAGAGTCCCTGACAGAGCAGGAGAAAAGTGGGTGCAGAACTCAAATCCTAGTAAAAAGACCAGACTTAATGGTCTGACTGAGACTGGAGGGATCCCAGAAGACATGGCCCCTGGAATCTCCATTAGCCAAGAACTGAAAACATTCCCAAAGCCAACTCTTCAGACAAAGATTAGACTGGACTATGGGACATAAAATGATACTAATGAAGAGAGTGCTTCTTAGGTCAAGTAGATACATGAGACTAAATGTGCAGCTCCTGTCCGGAGGTGGGATGAGAAGTCAAAAAGGGACAGGAGCTGGTTGAACGGACATGGGAAATCTGAGCTGGAAAGGAGGAGTGTGCTATCACATTATAGGGAGAGCAACTAGGTCACATAACAATGTGTGCATAAATTTTTGTATGAGAAACTAACTTGAACTGTAAACTTTCACTTAAAGCACAATAAAAAAAATGTGCTTCAAAGTAAATTAATGTGACTATATTATGTGGACAATAGAAAATGATGCACCTTGATGTATTATAATTCTCATTATCATTTTGAGAAACCCAGTATTAACATTCTCCAAGCCAATCAATCTTAATGATTTATTTTTTTCACTATTGGTATTTGATAATTTAGCACATTTAAAAAAAATAATGGTATCCATTAGATGAACTATTTAGATTCTGTTAATGTTTTAGTTCTACTCAAGATTTTATGTAGTGCTGGCTTTCCTGAACCACTCTATTTCTATGAATTGTTTTTCTTTTCTTCTCACTCTGTTAATCAGAGCAACTCCAGTAATAGTGCTTCATAATTGGGCACAGTGAAAAATCATAGTCACTTCTAGTACTTTTTGAAATGACCCAAGAGCAATTATTTTTCAGCTGTATTGTTCATGTCAACTTACTCATTTGGAAATTTGACTGCATCTTATTCTTGTTTAAAATTACCAATAAAGAAACCAGCTTTACCCTAAGGGCCAATTCTCATTTATAGTCCTGATTATTTAACAAGAAAAATAGTGTTATTAGTCAGTTATGCTTGAATATAAATGAAATGGAAAAGGCTAAGACAGATCCAAGCGAATATTGCTATCTTTAAATCATTAGACAATTTGTGTTTGTGTGTGCATTGGGTGTGCATGTATGTTAGGAAAGTAATTTGAATTGTTAGCTATATATTATATTACCCTATCAAATCTTAACACACAAAAGTATTTTCCAAGAAACTAGAATTCCAATAAATTTCTGCTGATCAGATAAAAATTTGACAATAATGGAATTTATAAATATGGATGAAATTAGTCACAAAATAAATTTAGTATTTCCCATGAACCCACACTAAAAGCTCCATGTGTATTTTTTCTAAGCCTCCAAAATTAATAGGTTCCATCTCATGATCTTATGATCTGTTACAAAACCTACAATACATTTACAGTGATTTCTCTTATTTTGCAACACCAATTTTAATATAAATGTCAACAATTGGAGACGGAAATACTTAGGAAGCAAAAAAAATAAAAATAAAAATAAAAAAAGGGGAAACACATGGATATTTGTCTTTAAGATCCAAAAGAGAATAGATTGTTCTTCCCATTTTTCAGTTGATGGTTTTGCATGCTTCTGAACACACTTTAAAGACTAATACATAGCTGTATAAAAGATGACTTGTGAGAATTAGTTTATATCTTCATCCATATACATTTATATTCTCTCTTGCTCTCCATATATGTATACATATATATATTTATATGTGCATGTGTATGTAATTGCATGAGAACAGAGGTCTGTTATTTCTTTTGCCATGCTTACTTACGCACACAGGATGGCAGTTGACCAGACCAGTTGTGATCCTGTTGACAAATTCTCACTGAAGAACCAATCAATCGAAAACCAGGATTACACTGATAAACAACTGTATCTCTGTATCCATAATTTTCTCCAATGACTTGACCATTAACAATGAGTTCTGGAATTCCACAGTGACCCGCTGAATAGGCAAAAAAATGTCATTTTTAATAAAGTGATTTGTCTTATTTCTATATTTATGTACATATGCATCATTACTAAATTTTTAAAGTTTGTTTAAAAGCATGTGATAAATAATGCAAACATATTACTACATCAAACATTATATGACATAAAGCACCCCCAGTCGAAAATATATGTTTTAACGTTTTAAGTGAAGACAAATGACATGAAGATCTCCCTTCATTTCTACAGATTTTGCATATAAAATTTGCTTATTATCTGATTCTTTTTCATAGGTTCAACCAAATTATACAACAAAAAAATCAATAATGATAAAACCCAATGAAATCCAAACCGGTGGCATAATCTATATTACTCTTTACAATTAAAAGAAAAAAGAAAGAAAGGTTAATCTGCATCTACATTAATTAAACAGCAATGAGCAAGAATCAACCAAAAAATGAAGCCATGGAAGTTTCTACTTCTAATAATGGCAGGGTAGCTTCTTTTGGATGAATCCTCCCATAGATAAAAATTATATATTCTTAATAAAATACATAAAACCATAACCTAAAGGTACTATAGAGCAAACAAATGCAGGCAGAATACAGAGGCGAGTCAAAAGGTGGAAGAAGGGAACAGCTTTGCATTAGGTTTCATTTTTACAGCTCTTTGGCAAGAACAAGCACCAGTCATTACCACATGGTTGAGAAAAAATTTAAGATATAAATCCTCAGTTTTACTGGCAGGAATCAGAGAGTATTGATTGGAGCTACTACACAGCTGGAAAATAATGGGGAGAATGCAAAAAAAGAGAGCCACAAAACAATAGATCCATCTTCCGTGCACACACTCTCCCCATATTTTCAGTTGACAACTTAATTAAGCATGCATGGGGTCAACTCCAAGCAGCTCAACTAAGACTAAAACACTGAATAAAATAATTTTGAATGTTGCCCACCACAAAGAATTATAGAATTTGGAGGTTAAGTCCAATCAACAGCCTAATAAAACAAACAAACAATAATAAAGAAAAAAATCAACACTCTATAAAGAAATATAACAGTATCCAGAGTTTCAACAATGTATCATTTTAAAATGTCAAGATATAATGTCAAAAATTAATAAACTTCTACAGAAAGAGAAAAACGTGATTCATAACAAAGAGTCAAGATAATCAAATGTGACCAACCTCAAAATTCTGAGATGTCAGAACTAGTAGACAAGGATTTTAAAGTAGTTACTACACTATGATCAGGAGCCCTGGTGGCACAGCGGTTAAGACCTCAGCCTAGTAACCAAAAGGTCAGTAGTTAAAATCCACCAGCTGCTCCTTGGAAACTCTATGGGACAGTTCTACTCTGTCCTACAGGTTTGCTATGGGTTGGAATCGATTTGACTGCAAAGGGTTATGGGTTATACTATGATCAACCCCATTAATGAATATATAATAAGTGAAAAAAATAGGAAATTTTGACAGAAAAATTAAAACCATTAAAAAAGAACCAAATAAATATTGTAGAACTGAAAACTGTAATATCTGAAATTAAAAATTAACTAATCGGGCTTAACAAAAGATTAAAGATGTTAGAAGAAAGACTCTGAACCTGAAGATAGGTTAAATATATATGTATATATATATATATATATCTCAAAAAGAACAAAGAGAAAAATGATTTAAAAGTTAAAAGAGAATCAGTGATGTGCAGGAAAATATCAGAAGTCTTATCATTCTCTTCAAACCTAATACACAGCATTAACAGGATACAAACCATAACTAAAAAAATACAAACTCCAGAAAATAAGCTAGATAACTGGGATCTTCTAAATATTAAACACTTATACTTATCAAAAGAATTCATCAAAAGAGTAAAAAGAGAACTTACAGACTGGGAAAAAATTTTAAAATCTACAGGAAAATCCAGCTCCTCTACTACAAAAAGACAAATAATCCAGTTTCAAAATGGGCAAAGGAAATGAACAGACACTTCACCAAAGAAGACATTTAAGCGGCTAACAGACACATGAGAAAATGCCTGTGATCACTAGCCATTAGGGAAATGCAAATCAAAACAACAAGATACCATCTCACCCCGTCGTTACTGGCACGAATCAAAAAAACAGAAAATAACAAATGTTGGCGAGGCTGCAGGGAGACTGAACTCTTATGAACTGCTGGCGGGAATGCAAAATGGTACAACCATTTTGAAAAACAATATGGTGCTTCATTAGAAAGCTAGAAACAGAAATACCATATGATCCAGCAATCCCACTGCTAGGAATATATCCTAGAGAAATAAGAGCCATTACATGAATAGACATATGCACACCCATGTTCACTGCAGCATTGTTTACAATAGCAAAAACATGGAACAACTTAGATGCCCATCAACAGATGAATGAATAAACAAACTATGGTACATACACACAATGGAGTACTATGCAACCATAAAGAACAATGATGAATCTGCAAAGCATCTCACAACATGGATGAATCTAGAGGACATTATACTGAGTGAAATAAGTCAATCACAAAAGGACAAATATTGTATGAGACCACACTACTATAAAAACTCATGAAAAGATTTACACACAAAAAGAAACAATGTTTGATGGTTACCAGGGAGGGGAAGGGTGGAGGTAGAAAAACACTAAATAGACAATAGATAAGTGGTAACTATGGTGAAGGAAAATAGAAAATATGAATAGTCCTATGTCTATTAACTCATAGTGACACTATAGGACAGAGTAGATCTGCCACACAGGGCTTCCAAGGCCGTGACCTCTATGGAAGCAGACTCCCACATCTTTCTCCTGCAGAGCAGCCAGTGGGTTCAAACTGCCAACGTTTCAGTTAGTAGTTAAGTGCTTTAACCATTGTGCCACCAGGGTTGCTATGAGTCAGAATTGGCAACAGGCTGTCTATCAAAGTATTTGAATTCTTAATACAATACCTTCTCATACACACACACACACACACACAATAAAAAACAAAACAACAAAAAACAGTCAGGCCCAGATGTTTTCACTGATGAATTCAATCAAACCTTTAAGGAAGGTAAAACGCCAATCTTAGACACACTCTTTTGGAGAATAAAAGAAAAATTCTTCCTAACTTGTTTTATGAGGCAATCATAACCCCAGAAAGAAAGCATGAAGACAACATATGAAAACAATAAATTTCCTTTTTTAGCATAGATACTAAACTCCTTTATAAAATTTTAGCAAATCAATCTAGCAACATATATAAAACCAAAAAAACCCCGTTGCTGTTGAGTTGATTCTGACTATAGGGTTGCTATGAGTAGGAATCAACTCGAAGGCATCAGCAACATATATAAGTGGTAATATGTCATGACCATCTTGACTTTATTCAGAAATAAATGGTTGGTTTAAAAAATGGGAAATCAATCACTGTAATTAAGCATACTAACAAAGGAGAAAAAACTATACAATTATTTCTACAGACATAGAAAAAGCATTTCACAAAATTCATGGTAAGAAGAAACAATAAATTAGGAATATAAGGAAAATTTATCAACCTCATAAAGACATCTAAGAAAAACCTACATCTAACACTGTATTTATTGGTGAAATAGTGAATGCTTTCCTCCTTATATAGGGAACAAGGCAAAGATGGCAGCTCTTATAAGTTCTATTTAACAGTGTTCTGCTAACCCTATCCAGCACAAGTCATAAAAAGAAAGAAAGAAAACAACATAGGAATAAAAAGTAAAACTGTTCTATGTTCAGATAACATATGTAGAAAATCTTTTATCTAAAATAATTAATAAGTAAATTTAGCAAGGTTTCAGGACAATAGATAAATATTAAAAATAATTGTACATTTTATTTACTAGTGGCAAACAATTGGCAAATGAAATTAAAAATGAACAATTTAACTTAACAAATGGTTAATGTACTTGGCTGCTAACCTAAAGTTTGGTGGTTCAAGTTCACTCAGGCACCTCAGAAGAAAAGCCTGGTGGTGATCTATTTTGAAAAAAATTGAGCGCCTTATAGAACACAAGTTCTACTCTACATGCATGGGGTTGCCATGAATCAAATTGACTCGATGACAACTGGTAGTGTAAAGAAACCAAAAATTCTGAGGAGTAGACTTAGCAAGAGACACACAAGACCTCTCTGCTTAAACTGCAAAACATTGGTATTGCCAAACAGATTAAACAAAACCTAAGTAAATGAATAAATATACTATATTCACGTATTGGAAGCCTCAATATTGTTAGATTTTAATTCCCTCCAAATCGATCTACAGAGTCAAAATAATCCAAATAATAATCCCATCAGGTTTTTTTGTTTCTTTGGGTTTTTTACATTTATTTTATAGAAATGGATAAGCTAATTCTAAATTTATATAGAGCTTGCTCAAAGGACCTAGAGTATCCAAAGTTACGCTGAAAATTAAGAACAAATTTGCAGGACTTACATAACAGACTTCAAGACTTATCATTAAAATCTGTTCAACAAATAGTGGTGGATAACCATATGGAAAAAAAAAATCCTCAACCTATTTCACACTACATCCAACAGCTAATCAAAGAGAAATTATACCTATAAAATCGAAAATCTTCTAGAAGAAAAGATACAAGAAAATATTTGACTTAAGGCTGAGAAAATGTCTCTTAAAAAGAATACAGAAAGCAGTAACCATAAAGAAAGAAAATAATGAAACTTTACCAAAATTCAAGACACTGCTCATCAAAAGACACTATTAGGAAGTGAATAAAAAAGTCACAGACTGGGAGAAAATAGTCATAAAACATATATCTTACGAAGGCCTTGCAGCCAGAATATATAAAGCACTCCTCTAATACATAATAAATGCAATTTAATATAAAAATACAGCTTACAAAGGAAAATGTACAAATGGCCAATAAATACATGAAAATGTGCTCAACATAAGTAGTCAAGGCAATGCAAATTAAAGTCTCAAGGGACAACTTCATGCACGCAATAGGAGGGATAATAATATAAGATACCACATGCAGGAGGAAATGTGAGACAACCAAAACTCTCCTAGATATTCTAATCCTAGATATTTTCCCAAGAGAAATAAATGCATATGCCCACAAAAAGACTTTTAAGTGAATGTTTATAGCAGCTTTATTCAGAAGAGCCAAAAACTGAATGCAGCACAGACGTCTACAAATGGGAAAATGGCTAACCTGTAGCATATATATATATTACGGAACTCTACTCAAATAAAAAAAGAACTAACCACTGATACAAACAACAATGTGGAAGAAGAATGAAGGAAGAGTATATATGTTACTATTGCATACATATTAAGTTCTAGAACATGGAAAAATAATCTATGGTGAAAAAAATCAGAAAGATCATTGCCCCAGGATGAGGGAGTTGCAGATTGACTATGAAAGGTCATGAAGTAACTTACTGAGGTAATGGTAATGTTCTATATCTTGATAGTGGTTTGGGTTACATAGGTATATTGTTGGTACAACCAAAAAACCCATTGCCATCAAGTCGGTTCCAACTCATAGTGACCCTACAGACAGAGTAGAACTGCCCCATAGGGCTTCCAAGAAGTGGCTGGTGGTTTCAAACCACTGACCTTTTGGTTAGCAGCTGAGTGTTTAACCACTGTGCCACCAGGTCTCCTTACCTAATTCAATACTTGCTGTCATATCTTGAAATCATTTTAAAGAAAATAAAGCATAAATCATATTTTCTTAATATTAGGGAAATTATTGAGGCCTTTGGAAAAGAGATAAAGTATAAATCATAATCTTTTAATAATAAAAGGAGGCATAAGAAGAAGGAGCTATATCTTCACCAGTTTCTTTTACTGAACAGTCTTTTACAATGGATTCAGAGAGCCCTAAGGGGGGAAAATCCTATATACCTAGATTAGGATTCAAAAATATATTTTTTAAGTTTTAATAGAAAGTAATTTTATACATGTTGAAATCTTATGAAATAAAAAAGAAGAAAGATCTTTAAATGTTGAAATTGTTTTTCTTCTTAGGTCATTACCTTAATAGGTGAAAGGAGAATTGACTACAGTTTAGAATGAATTAACAGCTACGGTGATTAATCCGGCTAAGTATACACACATAATTTTCAGCAATTTGTTTTCAGCTTCTTATTTTCACCGTGCCTAGAAGCAAACGTTTCTCTCCTTAATGATATAGGATTCTCATTAGAAATAATAGGTGATTAACTTTAAGTATTAAATATTTAATAGCTTTTCTACTATAAGCCATTTTTAAAGTTAAATATTTTCTGGATTTTAGCATCATTACAGAGTGAATGAAAGTTAATTAGGATATCGTATTAGAAGAAAGGCTGCCTCCTTTCCAGAAAAAAGATTCAGTTTGGTCAGAATGATTTAAAAATCTGTACCTAGGCATTTGGTTTCAGATCCACTCCAGAGACCTGAGGAAAGGCATTCCCGTACAGTGGAGCCCACAAGCATGAATCCCATATCACAGGTAAAGATAGCTGTTGAGCCATATGAAGTTTGAGTTCCAATCTTATTTCCATTTGGAGGTGTAGGTAGTTCGCCACAGGATATAACTTAAAAATAACAAATAAGCAAAACTCCTTAAAGACATAGCATACATGTACTTGTAACAAAACTATGCTTTAAATAACATTTGAGTTCCATATAATCTGAATATTTACAATTAAAATTGATTTTAAAAGCATATGAATGAGCATGAAAGTGTATAGAAAGTACATGACATCCTTTAAAATTATCTACTATGAGTTTCCATAGAACCTTTTAAATGACGGTGACATTCAATGAAGTTATTTTCTTTGCATTTTTTGCTTAGCCTACCTGGTTGCAAGTAGATTGTAGTGAAAAAAATCACAAAACTAGAGAGAAGAAAATTTATTAGTCTAAAAAATTTGCTCTGTTTTATCAGGTGACACTGGGGAAGCTACTTGCCTTAACTGAGTCAAAATTTTCTCATGTCTAAACAAATCTAAGACAATAATTACAATTAACTTATTCTGACGACCTAACAGTTTAAAAAGAATGTTACATGTAAAATAGCATTTATTCTCATAAGATCTATTAGATATATTTATATCTACCATGTTGTTTGTAGGTTTTTAAAAATGTAGAAAAGAGTTTAATTGATTTGTTAGGTCTCAGAGCCCATCTTTTCTGACTCCTTCATAATTAAAGACTACAAATGAAATCTCTTTCTAGAATAAAAACAAAATAGATAATGTTTATCGAGTGCTTATTATGTACCAGGCACTTTCCTTAGTGCTTTAATTTATGTAATTCTCAAAACAACTATATGAGGTAGGTACAATTAGTATCTCAATTGTATGCACTAGGATACAGGCATAGAGAAGGTAAGTGAGATTTAATCTCAGCAGCATAAGCCCAGAATCTATCAGTTTGCTTAACCACCAGGCCTTCATACTTTTTTCTGACTCCAGCTCTGGCTTTCAGCTCTAGCCTTTAGATAGCTAGTAGATAGACAAATAGACAACAAGCAAACTTCAAATAGTTGCACACAAAATTTAAAATTTACTCATGGTTTTAAGCTAATCCTCAAAACAATCCTTTGAGGTAGCTATTAATATTATTAATAACATTAAATGATTTTAATTTAAAAGATGAATTAATGGAGGACTGGACAGATTATTATTCTTTTCATTTTTTTCACTTAACTGCAATTCTTAGACTCCTTATCTGTCCTCCTTTCTTACCTATGAGCAGAAACCTGTTCTTATGTATCTTTTAAACCTTACTATACAACACAAAGCCTAGCACAGAAGAACCAGACAACATTTGTTGAACGAATTATTAAATGAGCAGTTTCTTCCTAGCTCCGTGAAATATCCCTTTCCAATATGCCTTTTTAATGAAATTATACAGCAAGAGTAACGATGCTAGAGGAAGAGAAAGAATATGGGAGAAAACCTGGAAGAACAGGCAAAACTTTACAAATATAGGTGACATTTTTAGAATATCTAAAATAATTTTGGCATTTACTACTAAGATTTTAATTTTTCATATGATTATATTACAAAATCAGGTAATCATAAAATCCTATGCTGATATGGAGATTAAGAAAATAAATTTGAATATTCATAAATAAAATGACATACTTGTATACTTATACATAAGATAGTTTTGTGCTCTGTTAAACTGCTTAACACATCCTACTTAGACTTTTGGTGCTTTTATTAGTGTATTTATAAATTGCAGAGCCCTGGTGGCGCAGTGGTTAAACATTCAGCTGCTAACTAAAACATCAGCAGTTCGAATCCACTAGCTGTTTCTTGGAAACTCTATGAAGCAGTTCTTCTCTGCCCGATAGGGGGTTGCTATGAGTCAGAATGGACTCAATGGCAATGGGTTTGTTTGTTTTTTGGTGTTGTATTAGGACATGAATTGAAAGCCTGAATTTAAGGGTTAGCATAGTTTCTGGCACAAAGTATGCACTCAATAAATACAGTGGAGAAAGCTGAAAAGAAGCTCAAGATATTTCATCTGAATATCCTATGTTCAGTTAGTTTATCTATAAAAGACACTGGTCACTTATACTGTAACAATGTATGGAAATAAGATGACAATATGTTAAACTTGGTTCAATAAATATGTACTCAGCTCCTGCTATGAGTCAGAATCTAGCTGGTATTTTCAAATACATGATACCATTAAATCTTCACAGTAAGTCTATAAGATAGGTATTATTATCATCATAGCTTTATAGTTTAAGAAACTTGGGATCAGAGAGAACATCAGATTATATAGTGATTAAAGGCCACGGGTTGTAGTCAGACTGCTTGGGTTGAACCCCATTTCACCATTTATAAGCTCTGTGACTTGGGCAAAACGCTTAAATCTGGGCGTTATTTTCCTTTTCTATAGAATGAGTATAATAGTATCAAGTAATTTATAGCATTTTAAGTTAGAAATAAATGTAATAATATATATAAACACATTGCCATCGAGTCAATTCTGACTCATAGCAACCCTATAGGACAGAGTAGAACTGCCCTATAAGGTTTCCAAGGAGCTGCTAGTGGATTCAAACTGCTGGCCTGGTTAGCAGCTGTAGCTCTTAACCACTGTGCCACCAGGGCTCCGATAATACATATAAAAGAACTAAAAACTATACTTAGCAAGCTACAAGTATATGATAAGCATTGGCTGGTAGTTGTAGTAAAGGATAGAACTAGAATCCAAGCACAGGACTCTCTGACTTCAAAGCCCCTGCTATTTTCATAAGCATTTACTAATGCAAAAACAGCTGGAAAATAAAAAAGATAATGAGAATAAATGCCCATATTGATAACTTTATCTTATCATTGCTTTCCTGTGTTTGGAAGAGGGCATGATCAGGCAATTCAGTCACCAAAGATAGCTTATGAAATAAGTTTAGCAGAATGTATACTTACTTTGGCAATATGGTCTTTCATTTCTCCAACTCCAGGTACCATTAGGAAGGCATTCGATAGAAGCAGGACCTAATCCATGATAACCAGGGTCACAGCTGAAAACTACCTTGGTTTTGTATTCATAATGGGAACCATTCACAATTCGCCATCTTCCATGTTCCAAGGTAAAGGAATTGATGCTTGGACATGTAACAACTATACAAAGACCAAGAAAATAAATGCTACTAAGTCAATCATGTCAGTTCTACCTCTGAAGTACATCTCATGTCGCTTCTATTCTTTATATCTTCACTGCTCTAGTTCAGTCATTACTGTGATGTACAATCTCCTTCAGCATCTGTTCTTTGTCTCTTTTTCACTCCTCCCAGCTATATGGTACTCCCATCATTTCCCTGAACGTGTCCTGCTGTTTCACACTTTGGAGCCTTTGTACATATTATTCTACCTATCTAGAATCCCTACCACTGTTTTACCTCTACTCTGTTATTTCATTAGCAGTTTTGGAAGGACTATACTGTGAAAAAAAGTTTTTGATGAAAATGGCTTTTTTAATGTAAGAACTGTGATATAAACTTCAACTAAATCAAAACTTATTTCACCTAAGTAGACATATTATCAGGCACCTGTGCTAAGACTGCAAATAATTTAAAAATCCTCATACTAGGGGAAATCGCAGCTAGGTTTAAATGCTAATACTAAGTAAGAAGAAATAATCAAAACACAGAGAAAATCAAAGACCTAATTTAAACCAAAATTTTCCAATCCTTTCACTATCAGACATTCTATCGGAATTATTTTCAGTTAGCATTATATAATATGCATTTACCTATTAAAGTAGTAAAGCCAGCAATGAGACATACTGTAAAAATAAATAACCTGAAGAATACCAACAGAAGTCCAATGTTACGGATCATCCCAATGGCATCATTGACCCTTATAAATATCAGATCTGAGTGTACTGAAATATAATTTAATTAAGTCAAACTTTAAAATTTTTTGAGGGCCTGAGTATTAAAATCACATTTTAATTGATGGATGAATTTAAAAAATAAATAAATAATTGAAACTTTGTCATGTAAAATAAAAATTTATTCTCTTTTATATAAACATTCTGGTGTTTCTGAAAATGACTAAGAAGTCTTTATACTGTCTTCCCATATTTTCATAATGGAAGACCGCTTAATTAACTTTTATTTCCCTCTGAGACATCTCCCTTCATTTCAGGTATTAGTTTTAAAATTTAATAATGCATAACTTTTTAAATTATAAAAGATGCCAAGAGAAACAAAAACGATGAATTTTCCCTAATACACATACCAACACATCGGGGGGTCTTGTTATGATTGCTCCATGTGCCATCTGACTGACATACGGCAGTGGTAAGTTCCTTGGATGACAGTCTATATCCATCATTACAAAAATAGGTAACTCGGGTTCCTACCAAGTAGTCTGTTGTAAGTATCCCTCCATTTGTTGGAGCTTTAGGAATCCCACAGGAAATTGCTAGAATAAATACACACATACGTAATTATAGAAACAGAAAGATGCATACTGTATTAGATAAGTCTCTTAAACTGTAATACATGTAAAAACTATTTAGGATTTTATCAATTTGTCTCAAATAATTTCAGAATACTTCCCTTCCCCCCAAAAAATAGCTTTTATGAATACCTTTGTGAATAATTTATTTCAAACTCCTATCACATGTATTTTTAGATCAGTGAATTCTTACATTGTTAATGCTTTATCTCTCGGTTTCTGAGTTTTTTGTCAGCATGCGCATGGTTATCTCCGTATAGATTATATGAAGATGCAAATCAGAGAAATACATAGTGTATCTAGTGCTAACCAGGGCTTCAAACAGGTTCTTTCCAGTTTGAACCCCTGCTGAGAATTTGCATTTCTATCCCAGATATACTGAATCAGAATCTACATTTTAACAAGATCCCCAGGTGATTCTTATGTATAATAAATTTTGAGAACCACTGCTCTACTAGTGGTTCTCAGAATTGGTCCCTAGCCAGCTGCATTAGCAGTGCCTGGGAACTTGTTAGAAATGCAATTCTCAGCAGGGGTTCAAACCAGGTTGAGCCAGTTTGTAGCCCTGGTGCTTACCCATGACTACACCACCAATAGTAAGCTAGGTTAATTCAATTTGACAGATTATTAAGGATCATAAAGGTGGTGGCAACCAATACTCATTGGTATTTTGGCCAGGAATAGAACAAATAGATTTATTTTACCTGGAAGCTGGCTGTTTCTTTGTTTTAGGTACAGCCAAAAGGTGTGTACTTATGCACCCTCCCTCAAGCATCATGTGTATATTGTTGTTATTAGGTGCCATCGAGTCAGTTCCGGCTCATAGTGACCCTATAGGACAGAGTAGAACTGCCCCATAGGGTTTCCAAGGAGTGGCTGGTTGATTTGAACTGCTGACCTTTTTGGTTAGCAGCTGAGCTCTTAACCACTATGTCACCAGGTGTATAGGCATGGTTAATAAATGTAAGTACATGACTTAATGTCTCAAAACCTTCATTGATATGTTTTATACATCTTGATTTTTATCTAGAGTAAATCTGATATGGATGAAAATTAGTTTTACTATGATATGATAACTACAGTAAAAAATTATCTTTATATAGATTATTGTATATAAGATATTTTATAAATTCAAATTACTAT
>NW_004443958.1:268016-345331 GCF_000243295.1 Trichechus manatus latirostris
AAAAAAAAAAAAAAACTTATAACCTTTCCAATAACTCATTTGGCAGTAAAACCCCAATCAAAGGGAGGTTATTTGTATCTTTATATATCATACTCATTGTAAATAGTTATACATATGTCTGCTGAAAAATTATGTATTTGAATGAGGGTGATGTCCCAAACCCAGATAAAAGTTACTATGTAATATCTGGAATATGTACCATATTACTTCTCTAAAATCTGAAAAACTATAACTCCTAAAATACGTATAGTCTTATAGATAACATATAAAGAATTCTAGACTTGTAATTATATTGTTCTCATATTAAAAGAAATAAAGAACCAAAAAGACTAGAGTTTGGTTTGAAATTCTGTGCTCTATTCACCCATTGTCCATTTCAACTCAGAATTGTTTCCACTTCTTTCATAAAAACATCCACTTTGGTGTCTAATTTTCATTAATTCATGTCAATTGACTATAAAGTGAAAACGTTAGTGAAATCTACATGAAATTCAAAACTGAATGGCAGAATCCCTATGACTGATTCATTTTATCTTTTGTGATTTGGTAACCTGAAAATCATGAACTAAAAGCAGTTAACACTAAATTAACAAATTACATAAGCAATCTCATATAATTATCTTATTATTCCCGCTATCTAATTACAGAACCTCTGAAATATTGTTGCAAAAGTAAATGGTTCCCTAATATCTGTTTAAGCAATATTTGTTTTTCCACTTAGGACTTTTGGTTGGGAATTTCACTTTATGATGAAACATCTCCCTACCCTATTCCTACCAAAGACTATATTTACTGATTTAAAAAAAAACAAACAAACTATACATTATTGGAACAATGTAGGTTGTATATATATCAAAGTAAATAGCACTGTTGTTGTCATTGTTGTGTGCCATCGAACAGATTCAGACTCATAATGACCCTATATGACACAGTAGAATTGCCCCATAGGGTTTCCTATGCTGTAATCTTTATGCGAGCAGATCACCAGGTCTTTTCTCTCTCAGAGTGGCTAGTGGGTTTGAACCACTGACTTTTTGTTAGCAACTGAGCGTTTAACCATCGTGCCACCGGGGCCTTTTTAAATAGTATATCAAAAAAAAAGAAAACCTGTTGCCTTCCAGTTGATTTCAACTCAAAGTGATCCCATAGGACACAGTAGAACTGCCCCATTTGGTTTCCGAGGAGCAGTTGGTGGATTTGAACTGGCAAGCTTTTGGTTAGCAGCCAAATTCTTAACCACTTAGCCACCAGGGCTACTTAAACAGTATAGGTTCTATATATACATATAGATATATATGTGGGTAGTATAAAATACTTATATTTTAGAACTGAAAATACTAAAATGATATGGGAAAAACTGTGCCTGTGGATAGCTCACAAATTAAGTTTCCAGCTAGAAGAGAAAGCAAACCAAGTTCAGAAGAACCATCATCAGAGTGGTTGTCAGAGACATCTCTACAGAACTCCGAAGAAAGCACAAATTAAAAGTGAGGCAGGGAATACAAAGTGACTGTTTCTACATAACACTATGCAATACTAAAGTGTATGTTGGGGTGGGAGCAGTTCAGTTTTTGATGGGGAAAAATCTGTAAAATTGGTTATTCGATGTGTAGACAAAGGGGGGAAAAACACTTAACTAACCCCAAATAAAGACAGCTGACTAAATTTTCTACTTTTAACTGTGCGACAAAGTGTAACCATAGCTCAAGTAAATAAATATATGTGAGAATATATAAGAAGACCTAAAACATAAAAAGGATAAAAGTTAATAAAGAATTTAAAACGAATTTGGAACAAAAGTTTACATTATGTGAATAGTTCTTCCCAGTGACATTTAACCCATTTCATTTTAATTAGCTTTGTCAAAACACATAGGTCACATCCAACAAAAAATTTTACAAATTAATTCATCTCTGACAATTGTTTCAATGACAGTAAAAGATCAGCTTTTGGAAATGACTGCTTGAACTATATTTTTTATCATTCTATTACACCAAATATCTTTTCTTCTAACTGCATTTCAATTTGCATATTCTAATTATAAAACAATTTAAAATCAAGAACAATGAAAAAATGACTCCATATGAAATGTTACATTATATACCTAAAAATGAATGAAGCACCGACCCCACAAAGCAATTTCAGAGTTTCAGAAAGTTCAAGATATTTTTCATTATAACTAACAGTTATTTATTCTTTACTAAGGGCTTCTTAAAGTTTATCTATTTGTGAAAAAAAATCCTCCCATAACTGAATGTACATTTTCAAAGTTCAGAGCACTATAATGTTTATTTAGAATATATGTGATTTAAATATTATTATATATATTTTTAATTATCATGATTTCTGAAATTATGAGAACAGGGATTCTTTCCCAAACCAGCTCTGGGAAATCAATTAATATTAACAAATGATAAATGCTGCTGCTATTCATTGGCCAAAGGTAATCAGATATTTTGATAGTTACAATGTATTCATTATACATTAGGTCCATTCTTCCCATGTTGGTAACCCATAAAGGTTATGATGCTTCCCACAAGCCTAATAAATTATTGATATGTCCTACATCCACCAAACAAGGAAACAATAGTTCTTCCCTTACACATTTATTTTCACGTACCTCTTAGTGGTTTATTTTCCTGAATTAGAAATTGCTATCTAATAGGTAAAATAAGCTCATTTCTTGTGCCTAGCAGTATCTATTCCGTTGCTAATTTTAAGTTGATGTTTAATTTTAAATTTTAATCAACCCAGTTTTCATTTTATTTGTTTTATATAAACTGCCTCCAATATGGAGCTGATAGTTAAGACCCATTATTTATGAATCTAGAGTATTCTGTATTTTTTAATACGAGGTTTCAAAGTTGTTGTATGCACTTCCACATGCTGGATAGAATAACTATAAAATTAATTTTCTTATTGAAAAAAATTATATAAAAGAGTAAAAGCACATAAATTGCATGACAACAAATGAAGAATCATAAAATAATGTTTGTTTCCCTCAAATTTATAATTCTGTGTTCTTAAGCCTTATTTTCATGACAGGAGCCCATATATGCTTCTGAATATTTATAGTTTGGGGAATGTTAGTGATACAAATGACACAGTTGTTGTTGTTAGATGCTGTCAAGTTGGATCCGATTCATAGAGACTTTATGTATAACAGAACAAAACGTTGTATAGTCCTGTGCCATACGCACAATAGAAGTATGTTTTAGCCCATTGTTACAGAAACTGTGTCAATCCATCCAGTTGAGAGTTTTCCTCTTTTACACTGACCCTCTGCTTTACCAAGCATGATGTTCTTCTCCAGCTATTGGTCCCTCCTGAGAACATGTCCAAAGTAAGCAAGACAAAGTCTCACCATTCTTGCTTCTAAGGAGCATTCTGGTTGTACTTCCTCCAAGACAAAATTACGTAGGTTAATCTTTTATAAGTGCAGTTATCCATTATTGATAATATACGTTACCTTGACAGGCAGGAACTGGCGCATCCCATGCATGGTATCCATAGGGAGACTTTCTGCATACAGCACTACTTTTCCCAACAAGTCGGAATCCTCGATCACAGGCCCAACGGACCACACTGTTAAGCTGCCCACCTGTCTGACTGATAATGTAACCATGAGGTGGAGATTCTGGTGTACTACAGTAAAAAGCTTTTCAAAAGAAAAAAAAAAATCAATGTTTATTAAAAAACCAGAAAGTCCTTATTTTCCTAAACTGTCAAAACCTATAGAGTGAGTACTGGGACTTAACAGTGAGTCAATTGCCATCTATGTGAATGCTGGCTCATATGAATTTCATATTGGTTTCTATTTTCTTTTGAAAATAATCTACTTATATGACTCTTAGAAGACATAACTAACCTCTAGGCTTTCTTCTTCTAATTTTTATTTTCATCTAAAATATTCTTAAGTGAAACATAGCATACTTTCCTAATACCTCAGAGGTTCAAAAGCTCTACAAACATTTCTTTGGATTTTAGAAACTGCATTTCCTATCATTTGAAGGGCCTAAATGCCACAGCCTCGATAACAATATTTTAGAGTATTTTGTTTACGTGTCACTTTGAAGTTATATCCAGACCCCTATATCATGTTAGCTTATGCATTTTGTTTTGGTTCATGTCTAAAATAGGCCCCCACATTCCATAATCCTCTTTTGCAGTCTGTTAGAGAGTTTCCATTCTGTCAAGGATGCGTACATATGGGGATAAAAAATACCAGTAAAATAAAACTTTTTTTCATCTCCTGCAGTCTGAAATGTCAAAAGATAATGTCAAATGGCTTTTTCATATACCTGCAGTCCCTGGGTTACAAACGTCTGACTTAACAGACTGCCAAAAAGTCTGTTGTATTAAAAATTTGCATTAAATACAATGGTTTGTACTAATGAATGCACACACTACTTTATAATGCTCATGAAAACACTGTGCGGCTTCAGTGGTTCCTCTAAACTGTTTTAATAACTCTTTAATTTTTTTTACTGTACTGTATAGTTACACACATATACACATAGATTCTCTCTCTCTTCAGTACAGTACCATATGTAGTCACTTTTATTGTTACTGTATTATTATTATTATTATATACTATATTATTATGTTTGAGACGCTTTAGTGTATTTGGAAATGTTTCTTAAGTTTTTGATATGCACTTAAAAACAAGAAAAAACTTGTTGCTATGGAGTGGATTCCAACTCATAGCAAACCTATAGGACAGAGTAGGACCACCCTATAAGGTTTCCAAGGAGGGGCTGGTGGATTCGAACTGCTGACATTTGAGCTCTTAACCACTACACCACCAGGGCTCCAAAACAGAAAGGTAAAATATATACTATAGGGTTGCTATGAGTTGGAACCAACTGGACGGCAATGGGTTTTATACTAAGACAAGAATTTGACTAATAGATGCTAAATAAGAACTGTATGTACCTGTTCCGACTTACCTACAAATTAAAGACAGACTTAGGAACGGATCTTGTTGGTAACCTGGGGACTGCCTATTTATGCATTTTTGAGACTATTCAGTCTGGCAGGTTCCATTTCCCCTTTGAAACTTAGTGTATTCATTTGAGAAAAATGAGATTTTGGGGGTAAATAGTAAGAAATAGATTGGACTTGGAATAAATACTTCATAACCTGTCATTTCTTTTTTTCTTTCTTCTTCTTCTTCTTTTTTTTATTATGAAAGAGCTTTATTTCCATAATGTGACATTGATTTCATTGTATCCCAAACCCCAAGTGCTGATGACCATGACTGTTCAAGGTAGTTGGAGAAGTCTTATGGTTGGTAGGCATGTGGGAAAACATTGAGGTGAGATCCACACATCCCCTTAGGAAAAGCTCTCCCACTAAAGAACAGGAAACTTTATTTTCCTTAAAATTTATTGTACTTTAGATGAAAGTACAGAACAAACTAGCTTCTCATTAAACAATTAGTACACATACTGTTTTGTGACATTGGTTGCCAACCCCATGATATGTCAACACTCTCCCCTTCTTGACCTTGAGTTCCCTATTACCAGCTTTCCTGTCCCCTTCTCGTCCTTGACCCTGGGCTGGTGTGCGCATTTAGTCTTGTTTAGTTTTATGGGCCTGTCTAATCTTTGGCTGAAGAGTGAACCTCAGAAGTGACTTCATTACTGAGCTATAAGGGTCATACTTACAGGGAGCCATACTCTCGGGGTTTCTCCAGTCTCTGTCAGACCAGTAAGTCTAGTCTTTTTTGTGTGTATGTGTGAGTTAGAATTTTTTTCTACGTTTTTCACCAACTCTGTCCAGGATCCTCTACTGTGATTCCTGTCAGAGCAGTTGGTGGTGGTAGCCGGGCACAATCTAGTTGTGCTGGACTCAGTCTGGTGAAGGCTGTAGTACTTGTGGTCCATTAGTCATTTGGACTAACCTTTCCCTTGTGTCTTTGGTTTTCTTCATTCTCCCTTGCTCCAGATGGAGTAAGGCCAGTGGAGTATCTTAGATGGTTGCTCACAAGCTTTTAAGACCCCAGACGCTACTCACCAAAGTAAATGTAGAACATTTTCTTTATAAACTGTTATGCCAGTTGAACTAGATGTTCCCCAAAACTATCAACCTGTCATTTCTAAGGGAAAAAATATGTATTCAATATGTCAAGTTGTTCTTGGGGGCTAAAATTGTATTTTTATTATATTTATATATAACTGTCATGAATATAAATATAAATAAAAGTTGGTCTATAATATATAGTCAATCTAATGCTTATAATTGTTTAATCTGAATTATTTTTACACTATTATAATAATTAAAAATACGTTTTAATGTGCTATCTTTTAAATGCACTCTTTGGGCATAACTTTAATAAAAAAGACATGCATTTACATTATTCACATGATAGAAACATAGATTCAAATATGACTGAGGCATTCATTTCATTTTTCTAAACATTTCTCTGAGTACATAATAATGTTTAATTTCATACAAACCTACTGTAGGTCAAAATTTGTGTAAATATTACTATGTACACATGATAGCAAGGACACATTACTTCTAATATGTAAAATATAAATTATTAATAAATGTCTTAAAATCAAATGATCATCTCATAGTTTTAAAGTCAAAGTAATTATATATTTGCTAATTTGTATAAATGGGTAAAATTTAAGTGTGTACTTTTATTAGAACTGTAGTTGGAAATTTATTTAAGTCTATACCTAGAATTGTTTTATCAGAGTTGTTTATAAAATATTTATGGAAGTAATTTTCACTTGAACTGATAATCAACGACCCAAGGCTTGGGAGGCATGATATGAACACTGTATAGAAAGAGATAGCTGATTGGCTCCGAAGCTTTCTGTTAAAGAGCACCTACCCTCGGCCTCTGACATAATTTACGATGGCAAGAAAGAAAAGGAATATAACCTTCTCATAATGGAGAACTACTTATATACACTTGCTCTGCAAGAAAATTATTGGCTGAGTATCAGTCAATGTTATGAACAGAATGGCATATAGGAAGGACTATATCATCTTGATATTAAAAAGAATTTCTAGCCTACATCTTTCTGATTATTACTCAATAAAAGCAGTAGTGGCAAAAGAATTTTTTTCCAGACCTGAAAGTTTTAAAATTATGTGTTCATTATTGTTTCAGTATTTAAGATATTTAAATATTAAACATTAAATATCATATTGATGGATAATAATTGAAACAAATTTTTACCATTATCTTTGTTAGAAAAATCAGAAACTTGTTTTTGATATTTTGTTTAAAAAA
Organism: Trichechus manatus latirostris; assembly: GCF_000243295.1. Lineage (NCBI taxonomy): Eukaryota > Metazoa > Chordata > Mammalia > Sirenia > Trichechidae > Trichechus > Trichechus manatus. The sequence continues at coordinate 275,269 of NW_004443958.1, forward strand.
CCTGTCACTTAAAAGAAAAGAAAACCAAACCCATTGCCGTCAAGTCGATTCCAACTCATAGCAACCCTATAGGACACAGTAGAACTGCCCCATAGAGTTTCTAAGGAGTGACTGGTGGATTCGAACTCTTGACCTTCTGGTTAACAGCCAATCTCTGAACCACTATACCACCACGCCTCCTTGTCATTTAAAGCAGTCATTAAATGGTCCAGATAATACGGAGTTGAGCAACACTATTAACATTTTCTGAGAGTTCAAGGTAAACAATCTATGGAAAAATTATTTAAAAAGTAATATCAGAGTTTACATTTAAATTAATTTATTATCTGAGCCATAAGTATCCTAAGTGTTTCTGATCTTTTCAAAATTCATGAGTTTATAACTATTATCATTATAATGGAGAAACTGAGGCATAGAGAGGTTACATAATTTGTCCAAGAAACATCAATGGACGAGCTGAGATTTGAATTCAGGTGTAATAGAATAGAATCTATGCTATTTAATCACAATCGCACTAAGGATGCAGGTAGATGAGTTCTGTACTAAAGTTATAAGTGTTACATACCTATATATCTTATCCGGAAGCCTTTTTTGTTATTGCCATGATCTGCTGACCATTGAAGAAATACTTCATGACCATTGCTTGTTATATTAAAAGCAGATGAATAATCTCCACTGAGAGATATAAGTACTGGACTTTGAATATTTGGACCTTCAGAAAGAAAATAATACAATTTAGATATACATGAATAACTTCTATTCTTATTTATCTTATTTTATATCTTTTAAATTATATTAAATTCTAGATAGCATTGGTTTGATAGCCAATCTCCTTCAATGTTACCTTGAGCTATAATATAAAATGTGTCTTAACCCATTGCCATAGAGTCAGTTCCAACTCGTAACGACCCTATAGGACAGAGTATAACTGCCCCATTGGGTTTCCAAGGTTGTAATCTTTATGGATGCTGACTGCCACAACTTTCTCCAGCCCCGCAGCTAGGGGGTTCCAACCACTGACCTTTTGGTTAGCAGCTGAGTCTTAACCACTGTGCCCCCAGGGCTCCTTAATGTTTGCCTTAAACATTTTAATTTCATATCCAAAATTATGTACAATTTGTAAAATAATAACCGAGCTAACCATAATTTTCATACAGTATGTAGGTAAATTTGATGTTGATATTTCTAAAAATATTAAAAAGATAAAATAAAATCATGAAATTAGTTGTTTATATTGAAGGTCTGTATGCACAACTGAGCATTTGGACTGAATTTATGAATATCCAGTAAATATAACCCATGCTTACCATCATACACCTGAAGAACATCAAATTCCTTTTCTGTTTGGAAGAATTCTACAAACATGCTGATGTTGTATCCTTTTTCCACTGAAATGCTCCAGGAACACATTTGAAGATTTGGGTAACTGTCAGGATAGCCAGGGCTCAATATGACTCCTGTCGAATCTAGCCGTAATTCATTGGCAGGACAAAGTACTGAGAAAGATATCATTAAATAATGCTAGTCTTAACGACCTTTATGTCTGCATTTTAAATACTGAGCACTCTAATTTTTATGTTCAATAACTGAAAAAGACGATGCCTTGAACCATGTGTTAGAAGAGACAACTTGTATTAAGCTTGCAGTTCAAAAAATGGAGAAATAACCTAAAAATTTATAACACTGATGTCTTTTTTTTTATTACATGGAATGTAATCTTCTGAACAAGAAATAAATAGATAAATAAAAGATAAGACATTTAGTTCCTTCTATTTCTTCACATTCTTTCCCTGCCTTTCCTCATTCCTCAATGTTCTCTCCTTTCTCTTCTCTGTCTTCACCCTGTTCTTTTCTTTCCTGCCTTTTTTATTCACTCTTTTCTCTCCTCAACCATTTAGTTCTGTCTGGTGTGTGCAGCCAGACAGGAAACTACCCTCTCTCAGAGTATCCATTTCAGGCAAATCCACCTCTGATTTCAGCAATGTGCTTAAATCATGAGAATTCAACACAATTCTGGATCACCAGTTACCTTTCATTTTTTTCATGCTATTTCCAGGCCACAAGTGAGGCCAAAGCATAAGCTCTTCTTATTTTATAACAATACCTACACACATACACACACACACACAAATATAGGAAAATTGTCATATTTGGGCAAAACGAAATAATTATGAACTAACAGCCGCCTATGTATAATGAATTTAATTTCTGGCATTAACAGCATTATGCATTAAATCAAATATTACAAACATCTATTAAACTTGGATTTACGATAAAATGTGACCATGATGATCAAACTCTCATCATTCACAAAGTGCCATTTTAGCCTTTTTCAAGAATTTGAAGTCCTACGAAGTGGGAAGAAGACTGGAATTGGAAGATGACATAGAATTAAACCAATTTGTAGCGAAAAGGATGTAGTTCAATATAAGAAATACTTTTCTATATGTCAGAATAGTGGAAGTGACCAGAGCAAAATGTCATACAGACATCAATGCTAAAGCATTCTTAAACATGGTCTTGGATGTTTTTGAATGTTCTTACTGGGGGTGTGCAGGCACCAGAGGGATGGCAGAACTGTTGAGGCTTTGGTGAGTTGGAAATGCATCCCCATGCCATTTTCTAACTCCGCTACTATATGTAAAGTTGCATCTTAGAAATAGAGAGCATTCTGTCTTAAAATAATTACACCACAACCTTAGGAATAACTCTTTTTTCCTGTTTGATTGAATTAGGCTTAGATACACCAAATACAGTTGCTGGAATACAGATGAATAGATGAAGGATTTATACCTTGATAATTTTTAGATTGCAAGGGCATTTAAGTATTCTGAGATTTAAAGTCTCCGAATAGTATAACACCAAAACCATTGTTGTCCAGTCATTTCTGACTTACGGCAACACTATAGGACAGAGGAGAACTGCCCAATAGGGTTTCCAAGAAGCAGCTGGTGGATTCCGACTGCTGATATTTTGGTTATAGAAAATAAAGTAGAAAGATATGGCAACATAAGAATGCGCTTTAATTATGTCAATAACTTGAAAAGAAATAACTTTAAAAAGTAAAAAAGACAATCGTCCAAAAACAATCTACATATATTTGAAAACTGACTGTAGAATATAGTGATGAATATGTTGTTGTTGTTAGGTGCCCCTGAGTCAGTTCTGACACCATACACAACAGAAAGAAACACTGCCCGGTCCTGTGCCATCCTCATAATTGTTGTTATTCTTGAGCTCGTTTTTGCAGCCACTGTGTCAATCCGTCTCATTGAGGGTCTTCCTCTTTCTCACTGACCCTCTACTTTACCAAGCATGATGTCCTTCTCCAGGGACTGGCCCCTCCTAATAACATGTCTAAAGTATGTGAGATGAAGTCTCACCATCCTTGCTTCTAAGGAGCATTCTGGTTGTATTTCTTCCAAGACAGACTTATTCATTCTTCTGCGAGTCCATGGTATATTCAATATTCTTTGCCAACACCATAACTCAAAGGCATCAACTCTTCTTCAGTCTTCCTTATTTATTGCCCAACTTTCACATGCAGGTGAGGCGATTAAAAATACCATGGCTCAAGTCAGGCACACTTAGCCCCTAAGTAACATCTTTGCTTTTTAACACTTTAAAGAGGACTTTTGCAGCAGATTTGTCCAATGAAATACATCATTTGATTTCTTGATTGCTGCTTCCATGATCATGGATTGTGGACCCAAGTAAAATGAAATCCTTTACATTTTCAATATTTTCTCTATTTGTCATGATGTTGCTTATTGGTCTAGTTGTGAGGACTTTTGTTTTCTTTAGGTTGAGGTGTAATTCATATGGTAGTCTTTGATATTCATTAGTACGTGCTTCAAGTCCTCTTCACTTTCAGGAAGCAAGGTTGTGTTATCCGCCTAACCCAGGCTGTTAATGAGTCTTCCTCCAACCTTGATGCCCCATTCTTCATATAGTCCAGTTTCTAGGATTATTTGCTCAGCATACAGATTGAATAAGAATGGAGAAAGGATACAACTCTGACACACACCTTTCCTGACTTTAAACCACGCAGTATCCCCTTATTCTGTTTGAACATCTGCCTCTTGGTCTATGTACAGGTTCCCCATGAGCACAACTAAGTGTTCTGAAATTTCCATTCTTTGCAAGGTTATCCATAATTTGTTATGACCTACACAGTCAAATGCCTTTGCATAGTCAGTAAAACACAGGTAAACATCTTCCTGGTATTCTTTGTTTTCAGCCAGGATCCATCTGACATCAGCAATGATATCCCTCATTCTAACTCCTCTTCTGAAATCCAGCTTGAATTTCTGGCAGTTCCCTGTCAATATACTGCTGCAACTGCTTTTGAATGATCTTCAGCAAAATTTTACTTGTGTGTGACATTGATGATATTGTTTGATAATGTCCACATTCTGTTGGATCACTTTTCTTTGGAATAGGCATAAATATGGATCTCTTCCAAATTTCTTGGCATAGACAAGTGAGCACTTCCAGCACTGCATTCATTTGTTGAAACATCTCATCTGGTATTCCATTAATTCCTGGAGCCCTGTTTCTCGCCAATGTCTTCAGTGCAGCTTGGATTTCTTCCTTTAGTACCATGGGTTCTTGGCCATATGCCACCTCCTGAAATGGCTGAATGTTGACCAGTGCTTTTTGGTACAGTGACTGTGTGTATTCTTCCATCTTCTTTGCATGCTTCCTGTGTCGTTCAGTATTTTGCCCTTAGAATCCTTCAGTATTGAATCTCGAAGCTTGAATTTTTCTTCAGTTCTTTCAGCTTCAGAAATGTCGAATGTGTTCTCCCCTTTTGGTTTTCTAACTCCAGGTCTTTGCACATGTCATTATAATACTTCACTTTGTCTTCTCGAGCTGCCCTTTGAAATCTTCTGTTCAGCTTTTACTTCATCATTTCTTCCTTTCACTTTAGCTACTTGACATTCAAGAGCAAGTTTCAGGGTAATAAACACAGTGAGTCCAAATCTAAGAACTTTTTTTTTTTTAACTTTTTCTTCAGTTAATCTCACTTAAATATGTTTATTTCTTGGATTTGATTTTGAGATTTCTTAAAATATTTCAATAATTGGTGTCAGGTCACTTTAGGTCTAAAATGAGAAGCCTGACCTTTGCTTTTCACAAAATGAAAAATGTTTTAAAAAAACAAACTTAAAGATTATAAATGGAAAGAAAAATTTAAGACAAAGATAAATATCATTAGTTAATGTGTGGTGTCTTACTTATGTAGGGTTGCTGTAGCAGGAATACCACAAGTGGATGGCTTTAACAAACAGAAATTTATTCTTCACAATCTAGGAGGCTAGAAGTCCAAATTCAGGGTTCCAGTTGCAGGGGAAGGCTTTCTCTCTCTGTTAGTTCTGCAGAAGGTCCTTGTCATCAGTCTTCCTCTGGTGTAGGAGCTTCTCAGCCCAGGGATCCTGGATCCAAAGGACATACTCTGCTCCTGGCACGTCCCTCTCACTGGTATGAGATACCTCTCCTCTCTGCTCTCCTCCCTCTTTTATATCTTAAAAGAGATTGACTCAAGATACAACCTAATCCTGTAGATTGAGTCCTGCCTCATTAACATCATAGAGATTAGGATTTACAACACATAGGATAATCACATCAGATCACAAAATGATGGACAACCACATAATACTGGGAATCATGGCCTAGCAAAGTTGACTTACATTTTTGGGGAGGCACAATTCAATCCATAATATGTGGCTATAACAGACTGAAATGAAAGAAGTATGTAACCATCTGAGAAAAGGCAGTCCTTGGGATGGCCCCAAAAGCTATAATTACTCCCTGTTCCTTCCCCACCGCTAACATCTTTAGGCTTTGGAACAAACTGTTGCACCTCCCCCTATGAAGCCTAATGATTTGTTTAAATAAGTATCAGGGCTGAAGAGATACAATTCTGGGCTAACAATTCCGGGGTGGTGCCCCCATGTCTGACTAGCCCCCTCTTCAGGTAATCAAGTGGGAAAACTTACTTTGTACTCTGTGCAATGAAATATACAACCCCTGGAATAAAAAACAGGGTGGGGGAAGATCCTCAGTGTCCTTCATCCATGGTGCAAAGAGAGGGGGGCACCTGTGGAAGTTTGCCATCCTGCCCAGATAGCTTTTGAGACAGGGAGGACTGCTCATGATGCAACATTTCCTCTTGCACACTGTCTGTTATCTGTGAGTAATTAAAACAGCTTTCACAATTGCCGACACAGTGTACATGTATCATGTGTATGACTTGATCAGGATAAATGGATATAACACTCACAGAGTGGTTGACACCACTGGTAGGATTCTCATTCCAGTACCCTGGTGGGCACTTGGGATCTGAAGACAGCCTTTAAGGCAACCTGTGTGTGCAACACACCATATGACAAGTTGAAGTAAGTTTTAAGGAAGAGTTTATTTAGTGTGTGGCCAGGTATTTAATATTTCTGGAATATTCAGCTAAGCAAAGTGACTAGTTACTGAACATGTTACTCCCTTACTTAAAGCCATTCGGTGGTTCATAACTTGGCATACAAAGTTATGGTATAAAATATGTAAAATTCATTTTAACACTGAAAAATTGATCTGATCCAAAATGCTTCACTGTAGATTCACAAAAATTCACAAATTAATCTATTCTCATACTATCCCACATGTAGAAAGGGGCTGAAAACCACCAAGAATAAGAGTTAATATTTATTATCACTATACGTAAATTACTGTTAAGCACCTTTAGTGTAGGATCTTACCTACTTGTCAAAACAACCCTAAGATATAAGTACTATTTTTATCACCGCCATACACATGAGGAAACTGAAGCTCACCCAGTGTCTCAAAGATTTAGCTGGATCTCATGTTTTTAACCACCGAATTTAAGCATGCAGTATATTGCATTTACACCAAGCTCTTTAAAGAGCACCAGGTTTGGAATTGCTTTATGTATTTTAAGGGTCCTAGGTGACACAGATGTCTGCGTTTGACTACTAACTTAAAAGGTGGTGGTTTGAACCTACCCAGCAGCACCATGGAAGAAAAGTCTGGCAATCTGCTTCTGTAAAGATTACGGCCAAAAAAATTATTATGGAGCAGTTCTACTCTGCCTAACGTATGGGGTAGCCGAGAGTCGGAATTCACTCAGTGGCAAAGGGTTTGTTTGTTTTACATACTTTAAGTGGGATATAAAGGTTTAAAGAAGATCCAGGGAAGAATAACAAAATTGAGACCACTTTTTAGAAAAAGTGAGAAAAATTAAACAATTTAAAATAGACTAAAAACAATGTGGACTACTTTTAGCAAATTCCAAATGAATAATTGTTTTTGCAAGCCCATGAATTAACTCACACAAAAATGGAAAGTCAGGATATGGTTTAAATGCCTGGTCAATTTATTAATATAATAACTCTATGTAGACTCATTCTGATGAATGATTTATTAATTTTTAGGTGGTGTTATGAGACAAAAAAGTATTGTCATGTTTTTAATTCTCCACAGTAGACAGAATAAGAAGAGATGCAATTATTAACCTATAGGAGACCACGATTATGGAAGGAAAATACTGAAAGACTGTGGGATGAGGGATATTGCGAAATATCTAGGTTATCTAGATTGTTTTGTTTGTTTTAATTCAACAAACATTTATTGAATTGGGATCTGGAAAGAAAAACAAGAAGTCTTGCCCTCCAAGTGCTCACAGTTTAGATTATATATTAGAGTCAAGAAAGCAGTCCTGTTACGTGCTTGCTTATTTACTCTTTTTTGTGTGTACTCAAGTCATTTTCCCACATATAATCTCCTAAAAGCCTGAGACCCGATCTTCTCTATTCACATATCTAAATATCTGAATATGAATCCTAAATGGCTAAAGAATAGTTTTGCCTGAAGGAGAAAGTTGAATAAATAGTATCAGTTGTTTTGTTGTTGACTCATAGAAACATCATGTGACAGAGTAGAACTGACCCACAGGGTTTTCTAGGCTGTAATCTTTAAGGAAGACTGAAGAAGAATTGATGCCTTTGAATTACGGTGCTGGCGAAGAATATTGAATATACCATGGACTGCCAGAAAAACGAACAAACCTGTCTTGGAAGAAGTACAACCAGAATGCTCCTTATAAGCAAGGATAGCTAGACTACGTCTTACATACTTTGGATATGTTAACAGGAGGGATCAGTCCCTGGAGAAGGACATCATGCTTGGTAAAGTAGAGAGTCAGTGAAAAAGAGGAAGACCCTCAGTGAGATGGATTGACACAGTGGCTGCAACAATGGGCTTAAGCATAACAACGATTGTAAGGATGGCGCAGGATCAGGCAGTGTTTCATTCTGTTGCACATGGGGTCACTGTGAGTCAGAATGGACTCAAAGGCACCTAACAACAACAACAACAATCTTTAAGGGAGCAGATTGCCAGGTCTTTCTTCCATGGAGCAGCTCGTAGGTTGGAATGGCAGACCTTTCGGCTAGTAGCCTGGCGCTTAACCATTGTGCCAGCAGGACTCCATAAACCCAAACTCATTGCCATCAAGTTAATTCTGACTGATAGTGACCCTAGGTGACAAAGTAGAATTGTTCCATAGGGTTTCTAGTCTGTAATCTTTACCGAAGAAGACTGCCACATCTTTCTCCCACAAAGCAGCTAGTAGATTTGAACCACCGACCCTTCGGTTAGCAGCCTAGCACTTAAACTGTGGAGCCACTAGGACTCCTTAAATGGCATCTAAATATAAAGAGTATAAGTGATAGATTTACTAATACCCAAACAACTTTAGTATGTTCCAAAAGCAGTAATTAAGATCAAGGGAAATTCTGGCATTAAAACTGGCTTATACCTCCAAACCTTCCTATTTGTTACTGTAAAACTATCTTGTGAAACTCCTTCTCTCTTATTTTAAAGATTCCAGTTAAGTAAAAAAAAAAAAAACAAATCTTAATTGCTATTTATAGCACATGTGGAATAATAAACATAATTTTTGTTTTAGGCTCATTACAGCAGTTAAGATAGTACGCAGGAAACAGATTTTTAAATTCGCAAAAGAATCACTAATAAAAGAGGTGATCCAAGAAAATCTGGGGAGGAATAATCAAATTCAATTCAATTTTATTCATATTAAACATTCCTGGTCAGGTACGATGTGTCAACCACTGTTCTGGGCCCTAGGGAATACGCAGATGAATAAGTGAATAATAAATGATTCCTAAACATCACAACTCTCATACATCATTCAAATCCATCATGCTCTTGCTCTTGTAACATAGTAAATTCCTTGCATACATGCCCCACAGTCTTTCACTTCCGCGTCTTTGCATATCTACCTGCAACTTGAGTCATCCTCTCTCTAATCATGTTCTACCAAAATAAGTTCCACTTGTTATTTGGGATTCATGATTCAGAGAGCTACTCCTCCGTCAAGCTTTCCCTGCCTCACAAACAGTTAAAAATGATCTAACTCCATAGGCTTCTGGCCTATTTCCTATATACTGTACTGCTACTACCTATGCAGCTGTCATATGACTTCTTTTGTAATCCCTTCACAGCAAGGACCATTTGTTACTTGTTATTTTGTATTGTTTTGTTGTTTTTATCTTCAGATCCTCATAATTCTCAAGTACTCAAAAAAGCTGAATGAATCTAGTGGTTACAACAGAAACTGTTTCCAAGTAAAGGCAGTTAACATCGCAGTCTTTATTAAAAGTGATTTCTTTTCCGCCCCCATCCCCACCCCTTAGATTAAAGATGATTTAAATAGGTAGAATTGACTTAAGGCTAAACTTGAAAAATTAAACCTGGGAAGAAACAAAGAGGTTTAAAGTTAAATCTAGGAAATAATGGAATGAAAAATATGAGTTGTAAGTTTTTCCATGCCATCAAGTCAATTCCAACTCATAGCAACTCTATAGGAAAGAGTAGAACTGCCCCACAGGGTTTCCTAGGCCAAAATTTTTATGGGAGCAGATTGCCAGGTCTTTTCTCCCACAGAGCCCCTGGTGGGTTCAAACTGCTGACCTTTCGGTATGCAGCCTAGCTCTTAACCATTGCGTGCCTAGGGCTCCTATGAATTATATAAAAACCCAACCCATTGACGTGGAGTCAATTTTGACTCATAGTGACCCCTATAGGACAGAGTAGAACTGCCCCAAAGGGTTTCCAAGGCTGTAAATTTTTATAGAACAGACTGCCACATCCTTCTCCCACAGAGCAGCCAGTGGGTTTGAACCTCAGACCTTTCGTTTAGCAGCCGAATGCTTTAACCACTGCACCACCAGAGCTCCTTATGTGTTGTATGACCATTAACGTTGTTGTTGTGTGCCATCATGTCAGTGCCGACTCACAGCAATCCTATAGTACAGACAGAACTGACCCATAGGGTTTCCTAAGTCAGTGCCGACTCACAGCAATCCTATAGTACAGACAGAACTGACCCATAGGGTTTCCTAGGCTGTTATCTTCATGGGAGCAGTTGGCCAGGTTTTTTCTCCCCACACAGCCACTGGTTGGTGTGAATCACTGACCTTTCAGTTAGCACCGGAGTGCTTACTAGAGCTCCTTTTTATTAATATTACTGCCAGTTAAATATTTAATATGAATTAAATTTGGTCTCAATTTTGCCAATTTTGAGTTAAACATAAATAAATATTTAAAATAACAAATAATCATAAGAATCAGTACCTTGACAAACTGGAGGTGCCCCATCCATCTGGAGTCGTTCTCCTAATCTGCAAGTCAGAATTGCATTACCCACCAAAGTAAATCCCGGGAGACACTGATACCTAATAATATCACCTATCAGAAAAAATAAAAAAAAAGAGTGGCTTCAAAGTAAGCAGCAGAAAATGGTAAAAGTGAAGAGTCATTTCAGTTGTAACAACAGAATGTTTTCCCTTTCAGTCATTTACAATCAGTACAAAAAATTCTATCAGGTATAAACAGGGATGATATTTAAAATATTGAACAACCAGTACTTCACAGGCACTGAGCTCAGAACTTAAGCCAAGAGTGAACTACCAGTTGGCCCGACTGCACTGCGACATACCTGCTGGATATTAGCCATAGTGGTAGGAACATAACTGGGTTGGTGCATGTAAAATATTGATTAAAATATACAAGCATTTGCTATTGTTATTAGTTGCCATTGAGTCGATTCCAACTCATGGTGACCTCACATGTGAGAGTAGAACTGCCCTATAGAGTTTGCAAGGCTGTGTCCTTTTGGTAGCAGATCACTAGGCCTATCTTCTCAGGTGCCTCTGAGTGGGTTTGAACCACCAACTTTTTGGCTAGTAGTCAAGCACTTAACCATGTGCACTACTCAGGGATGCCATGAAGCGATGAGAGGATTCATATTTATTGCTTTTATATTAAGATTACATTTACATTCATAGTTGCCATTTTCTTTACATTTCTCAACCAAAATTAATATAATATCAGTAACAATAACCACCACGACAATAATAATGATAGTTTTATGGCAACATTAAAATTTCTTCTTTTATTACTTTGTTTTCAAACTATGAGACATTATCTGGATTGAATTTCTATCCTAGTTTTAAAAGAACTTTATTTAATGTCAAATTGAGCAAAATCAACCAACCATTTTATAGGATATGGAAATGAAGCATATTTTCTAATACTCTATATATCATTTATTCATACATATCATTGAGGCTTAGGCCTAAATTCAAAGAAGAGCACTAGGTTGAACTATAATGTTAGAAGGCAGTAAAAAGACAATTTTGGAAGAACCACCAGAATACACAGTACGGTTCAAATTCCACACTGTTTTTTTAATTAATTGTACATCATGCAAATACAGAATTCATTCTACTTGCCTCATATTCCCCTTTTCTTCTTTTACTGTTATACCTTGTTAAGAATTCTAAAAAAAAAATCCCAATCAGCCCAGGGGAATGGAATCTAAAGCAGACTGCTACTATTCTTTATTTTTGTTTCCTATTAAATAAATACTTCTGCTAACAGCATGTTTCCTTTGAAAGTGATTTAAAAGAATTTACCTATTTCAAATTCATCATCTTCTGTCAAAATTTCAGCATTTGGTACAGGTGGTGGAGGTTGGCACACTCTTAATTGATAAGCTATAAAAAATAGACAGTGTTTAATCATTTTCAGAGCAGCTATATGTGCTCACATAGATTAAAAAAACAAAATATGCAAGATTTTTTATTGATAAGAATATAAAACAATGGTAGAATTTATCAAGTTTTGATTCTTTCTTTCTTTTTTTTTAAATACTACAACATTGAGGAAAAATAACTCATTCCTAATATGGCCAACTATTCCTTCCATGGTATCAATGCTTAGCTTTTTATTCCTGACTTCTTACCTTCATTCTAGTCCTTTTTGCTATGCACATCACAACACTTTGTTTGATTCCTTCTTGGCGTGATCACAATTTGGAACTACATATTAATGTTCATTTATTTGCTCAATGCCTGTCTTCCTCACTGCATTGTGGGATGAATTTTAAAGAATGAGTAAAATTTTTCTAGGTCTAAAGGCTGATTTTGGACATAAGAGCATTTCAGATAGAGGAAACTTGAACAAAAACTTGAGACAAGGATCAAGTCATTGAGTTATCATCATCTAACAAAAAAATCATTTGTAAGTGGTTAATTGGCTAATAAACTTCCAAGTTACTAAGGACATGGAGAAGAGACAACTTTTTTGAAAACTGTAGAGGAAGAGTAATACATCGAGAAAAAATTGTTTCAGTTTCCTGCTGTAAATTGTTATTTGTCACTTCAAACTTCTTCCTTCCAGTACTTTAATCTGTTTATAAGGGCACTTGCTGTGCAGAGATGTTAATTTGCAAGTAAAACTCTGCTCTACTCAGAGCGTTACCACTAGAGAAGAGAAAAGACTTGCTGGAAAAGAAGCCCAGGGCAGAAAAAGATAACCTGGATTTTTAAGAAAAAGTTTAGTTGAAAATAACATTAGGAATATTGAAAATTATTTTCCTGAGCTTAGACCTTACAAGGGGTATAATTATAATCATAAAGTAAAAGGTAATTGTAAGAAATGCTAAAGAGGTGAGAGAAAAGGGAGAGACAGACACAGATAGCCCTACACAGAGAACTTTATATGAGACTGTTTTAGGGAGCATCATTTTATCTGACCTTAATGTAGAACAGAAATCAACTCAGAAGATAAATATAGAGATGCCCACATGTGTATCATATTACTTTTTATTGACTGGAAAGTTATCTTTAATCTTCTTGCTAATTAAAAATTTAGTTATTTTAACGAAGAAGCACAACTTTATCAATGAGCAATCCATGACTATTGTTATCTGTAGGATATGCTGAGAATGACCAAGATAACTCAGGTGCAGCAGTTAAAAGACCAGGGGATATAAATTACTCTTAATGAGGACTCTGATGTTTAGAGAAATTATGTTATTTTCCTAAGATCAAATGGGTGCTGTGAGCTAAACAAAGCAAAACAAAACATAAAACTCCTTGCCTTCGAGTCAATTCCGACTCTTGGTGAGCCCATGTGTTACAGAGTAGACCTGCTCCATCGGTTTTCAGTTTTACATAAGCAGATCACCAGACCTTGTTTTTCTTGGTACCTCTGGGTAGGTTTGAACTGCTACCCTTTTAGGTTTGTAGTCCAGTGCAAACCATTTCCACCATGTAGGGCCCTTACTGTGAGCAAAAGTCTCTTATTCTGTGCTGTTTATCTAGAAGCCAAGGAATTACTTTGAGGTCATAAAGGGCTTGAAGAGGTATAATGTCCTTATCACCCCAATCCACTTCAATATGAACAACGCTACTTTGATAAATTTTATAAATTTGTGTCTACAATTTCTGCCTAAGTGATTTCATTGATTCTTTTGACTTTATGAACAGAATAGTTTCAAACTGGAGGCAATCGTGTCAGAGGTAAGAATGATGGAACCAACCTGCATTCCCAGGAAGCAAAAGGTCAGGATGTAAACCATTTGTTCATGGGAAGAATGTGTCAAGATGTAAACAATTTTTCCCAGGAAAAATGTGTTCGTGACTGCAATCATGTATAACCGAACCTGCTAGCGCCACTCACCTAGGTGGTAACTCCTTCCCTCCTAGCCAAGTGACAGACCTTTACATTTCAAAGGACTTCAAGCTAAAGCTGATCTTATCTATAATCAGTCATTAATCCCCTACGTTTCCTTTGTTCTCTGTGCATATAAAACCTGGATTGACTCAAAGCCAATGCACTTGGTTTTTAATGGGTTTACTCTCTTAAACAGGGGAGTGCTTTGTATTTTTACTTAGTGCTGCCCAGCTTGAGTATTATTCTTCAGTAAAACTCATTTTGTTCCACTCACAACAGAGTATGAAATTTTCTTCTTTGACAACTTCTACTTCAACTTTGCACCTCAGTTCTCAATTTTAAATCATCATCATAAACAACTCTTCTGAGCTCCTCACAGTCTACCTCTCGTACCCTGCTATATTCTAGTCACAGAACCCTGTTCTGTGGCACATGTAATCATAGTTTGCTTCACAGTTTATTATTATTCATTTAATTTCTTGTTGATTGTCTGTGTCCCTCTCTAGACATTAAGTTACATGAGGGAAGAGACTGACTTTATCTCCTTTTTTCATAATTGAGTAATTAGTTCTTCTCACTATGCTTATAATTCAACAAATATTTGCTAACTGACTGAGCATGGGTTTCCTCAGAAGGGAAAAGAGACTCTAAAGTAATAGTTTCTCTAGGATGACTTCAACCCTAAAAATGCAAATGGAGATGAAATGGAGGCAGTTGTGGGTCACAGACTGCTGAAGGATGGGATCTAAACAGGACCTGCCTAAAATGTTTCTCACGGTTAATTAACATAATTTGAATACAAAGTAAAAGAGAGGATTATTGAAAGGAAAACCTTTTCATCTGCTTCTCTTTTGACACTTGAGGACAAAGTACTACAATAGGTTAAATCATAAACACCTTGCAACAATTCTGTTTTTAATCTTCATCAACTTCTACACATTTTTTCTTCAAAATAAGTCAAGTATTTCTCCAGTGACTCTCCATTCTTGTTGCCACAATCTCGGTCTAGGCCCTTGTCATTTCATACTTTCATTACTGAATTGGCCTCTAGGGTGTTCGCTGACCTTTTGTGTTTTTCTAACATAATCCTTCATATATACCAATGAAGTAGTGGAAAGGAATCAGTACAAAATTTATGTAAATCCAACGTGTACAAAGGACTCTGCAAGGTACTTTACATGGGTTATTTTATTTAATTGCCAAAATACTAATATCCATGCTGCAAAAATAAATCGATAAATAATCTAAACAGATGAACAAAAAATTAAATTTCAGAATGGTAGAATTATTTTCTCAGTTAACAGAGCCTGAATTTGAACCAAATATGGTTGAAAATTAAGCCACATTTTCTCCCACATTAACAAACAATATACCTGAATTGAAGTACTATTTTGGCACTACCATATCTTAATTTCCTAGGGATGCTATAACAAAATATCATACAATGGGTGGATTTAAAGAACAGAAATTATTTGTCTAACAGTTCTGGAGGCTAGGAGTCTGAATTAAGGGTAAGCTTTCTGTGCCTGCTCTTGTTTCAATTTCCAGTATCCTCAGGTATTTCTTGGTGTTCCTTAGTCTGTAGACGCATCTTCACAGGTTTCTTCCCTCTGTGTGTCATTCTGTGTCTTAATTCCTCTTTCATATGACACTCATAGATGGGATTGGGACTTGCCCTACTCCATTATGACTGCATGTTAACTGATAACATTTACAAAGATTCTATTTCCAAACAAGGTCACATTCACAAGTACTGGGGGTCAGGACTTCAACAAAAATTTGGAGGAAAATAATTCAGTCCCTAACACATCATTTTCTCATTATCAACTTACAATGGATTTTCAATGCTTACACAATAAACTTATACTCCTAGATGAGGCCAGGATATTACCTTAATTCTCAAAATCCCTTATAAGAGATGTCTGCTATATTCTAGCTGACCTTTCCCCAGTCTCTTGTATTTGCCATGTGAATTCCTAACTCCATACTTTTATTTTATACAATCTTGCTAGCCTGGAAGTTGGCACTATAACACTTGGCATTTAGTGTTTTATAGTCTTCAGTTGTTCTATCCTTATTTCTCATGTGTTAGTTCTTGTATAACTTGTATGGGACCATTTTGCACACTTTTTGTTTCTGTTTTTTTTTTTTTTTTTTTTTTTTTTTTTTTTTTGCATTTCTTAATGGTTCCTACACCAGTTAATTTAGCTGTTTATTTATTAAGCAAATTAACACTGAGGGCCTACTATGTGCTACATGCCATGATAAATGCTTGAAATGCAATGATGAACAGACACAATCCTGCCCTTATTGGCACCAACAGTCTGATAGGAAAGCTATAAATCAAATAATCTCATTAATAAGTCGAACTTAACTAGTTAAAGAAAGGTGTGTGTGTGTGTGTGTGTGTGTGTGTGTGTGTGTGTGTGTGTGTGTGTTTATTAGGGAAAGGGATGATACAGGGAAAAATAACCTAGCACAGAGAAAGGCCAGTATGGCTTGGGTGAGAGGGTACTGGGGAGAGTGAGGAGGGATGAGAAAGAGAATGAGGCTGAGGCTGATAAATTAGCAGCATATAGGTTGTTGTCAGGATTTCCTTAAAAAATATTCTGGCTACAGAATGAAACACACACACAAACACATAATTGTAAGGGGGAGAGACTAGTAAAGAGTGTATTATTAAAAAAGCCAAACGTGTTGCCATTGAGTCGACTCTGACTCATAGCAAGTGTATTACAGCAGGTATAAATAAATGTTGATTTATTTTCTAAAACTCACAAGGGTTCCCAAACACCTTCTACATTAAATTAGAAGTCATGATTATGATCTCCAAGTGTCTCTAACTTTATCTAATTAACTACAGCTCCACCAGTTAAGTATCCCACATTTTTAGCTAGAAATAAGCAAAGATACTTCCTCTCCTTCTCCAATTAACATTCTCCCACCTAAGATGCCATTCTCAGCTTTTAAAAAATATTAAATCACATTTCCTCACTTTTTTACAAAAAAATTTTTAAAATCAAACTTGTCTACAACCTAACTCTTACTGCAGTCTCTTTTATTTCTTAAACAACTTAGCTCTTAAATGGTCAATAGGTTTAACATTTGATACTGTGTCTAAAACTTTATGGTCTATATAATATTCTTTTCTATCTTCCTTTCTTAAAAATTATCTTCCCATCTCCTTTATAACTTTGTCCACAAATGACTAAAATAGAGACGTCTTCATTGATTACCTAAACTTGACTTTGCAGTTACTCTCTTTCATATCTCTCTATTTCCCTCCTGGCAATTTTCACAATCTGTAAGAATTATTTGTTTTACTGTTCATTTACCTGTACTAGAATGAAATCTCCATGAGTGCAGAAACTTTTGCCTATCTTATTAACTGCTAACTCCTCAGAGCATAACAGTACCTGAAACATCTCAGCATTCAATAAACATTTGCTGAGTGACTGAATGCTAGAAAAATGAAAGCATGAATGTGGAATGAAGAAAAAATATATATATATTCTTATAATATTAGTATGGACTCTGGATCAAGGAACTCTGGGTTCAAATAGTTTCCAACACCGACCAGTTGAGAAATCTAGACCAAGTTACCTACCTTCTACCCAATTTTCCTCATTTGTAAAGTGATAATAATAATAATTGTATATCACCTTGAAGGCTGGTTATGAGGATCGAATGGATTTATAAAAAGCAAAGCATGCAGGACAGTGCTTAGCACATAGTAAGCATTATATACAGGTAAATTATTATTATTAAGAATACAGGTGTTATGTCAAGTTTGAGTTCCATTCATTCCACAGATTTGATATTCACAGATGAGTAACAACATTTGGTGAAATAGTGAAACCTTCTGCTTTCCCAAGTTTCACTTGTTCATGAAAGACATTTTGATTTGGCAAATAATTGATAAGTAAACTTTAGGCATGTTATCTTGGTGGGTAAGAACAGGGTATAACAAAGCAATGATCTGAGATTTTGATACATCAAATATTTAGTAATCAAAAGCAATTAGTGACAGGGGCATTAAACACTGTGACCCTTTGCTTCTCTTCTTGAAAATGTTTCTATAAAATCAATCAACATCACTGGAAAATATATATTCTCCAATTTTTGTTAGTGAGCAATTAATTTGGTACACAAAGAAGTTTGGTCTACTGTTCACTCTGGAAGCAGACTGCCTGTGTTTAAATCTTGGATCTGCTACTTGCTAGCTCTTTGAACTTAGAGAAATTACTAAGACTTTTGCTTCAGTTCTCTCATCTATAAAATGGACATAAAACTAGGATTGAGTTAAAATAAGTAAAAAGCAGGTGGGGTCCAGACAGTGGAGCAGTCAGACACTTCCGGTGGTCCCTCTTACAACAAAGACCCGAAAAAACAAGTGAATTGAGTGTATATGATAATTTAGGAACCTGAACATCAAATGCAAAGTTGAGGAACTGGACTGAGTGGCAGGGAGAAGGAGAGATGGTTCAGAAGCACCGAGGAGTTGCTAGACCTAACCCAGTGGGAGCCACCGCCTTGCGGACTGGATTGGCTGGCGTGTGCAGTGAGGGGAGCAGTGGCGTTCAGGACGTGTTTTCCATGTTGGGAGAGACCGAGAGGTGGACAGTATGCTCAGGCCTCCAGAGCCAGTGAAAAGCAGTGCTCAACTGGCAAAAGATAATTATATGCGTTTAACCTACCATATGGATCAAAAAACACCCCATTTGGGAAGAATCTCTCTCCCATTTACCTGCTCCTTCCCTGCTCTGCACCAGGTCCCAGCCAGCTTCAGCAACTGCCAAGTCCCCTGGGCTGCAAGTAGGACCTGTTAAGCACCCTGAGCCACTCTCCTGGCCTTGGAGAGGGAAAAATTAACAAACAGGGAAAAAACAATCTTCCAGCTCCCCTAAGCCAAGAACTCAGGACAGGCACAGCTCCTTTGCCTAGGCACAGGCATAAGGGGTCCAAGGACTTTGAATGCCTTTCACCCCTGCATAGACCTGTGCTGGCCCATTTCAACAGTGAAGGCCCTCGTTACCACCGTACAACAGGGTATATACCTGAAGCCTAACTTTACCGTATAAGCTATATGGTGGAGTGGTAGGTTCGTGACGTTTGACACCACTCTGCCCATTAAGCAGGGTCCTCACCTACCCACATCAGGGGCCTGAAGACTGGTGCTTTACCCATACCACCTGGCCACCAGTGGTCCAAGAATAAGTGGTTTTCCCAGTCCTTCCAGACAACAGCATTGGGTACTCATACTCCGGATGCAGAACCCATCCACTTACGCACTCTAGGGAGCACTGACATGTTTTCCTCCCATTTACAGACAGCCATCAGCACCCTGCCTTGTTCAGTATGTGACCTCTTACTGCAGCCAGATACCTGTGCCTACACCAATCACCCCTACCCATCTAGGACTATAAGTGAGAGCCTGCACCACACACGTGGTGACTGACTGTCTGAACACCTGAGATGAATCCAAATAAGAAAAGAAAACAAACTCCTGAGCTCACAAACCTAGTAACAGACCTAACCACCTGGTGACAGGACGTAAGAGCTTCAAAGGTGCCAATAATCAAACTAGCTCACATGAGCAGCCTATTTGGGTATATCAAAACAAAACAAAACAAAACAAGAAGCTAGTACAGAATAAGCAAATGTAAAATAAATAAACATAAATTATTGATGGCTCAGAGACAACAGTCGATATCAGATCACATAAAGAGGCAAACCATGATGGCTTCAGCAAGCTCCCAAAACAAAGAATTAAGAAATCTTCTTGAGGAAGAGAACTTCCTGGAATTACCAGAGTTAGAATACAAAAGATTAATACACAGAACTCTTCAAGATATCATGAAGGAGATCAGGCAAAACACAGACCAAGCCAAGGAACACACAGACAAAGCAATAGAGGAAGTTAAGAAGATTATAGAAGAGTATCATGACAAATTTAACAGGTTGCAAGAATCCATAGAGAGACAGCAAACAGAAATACAGAAGATTAACAATAAAATTTCAGAATTAGACAACTCAATAGACAGTCACAAGAGTAGAATTGAGGCAACGGAAGTCAGAATTAGTGAGACTGAAAATAAAGCACTTGACACCAACTTATTTGAGGAAAAATAAGACAAATGAATTTAAAGAAATCAAGAAACCCTAAGAATTATGTAGGACTTTATCAAGAGGAATAACCTATGAGTGATTGGAGTACAAGAATGGGGGGAGAGGAACAGAAAATACAGAGAGAATTATTGAAGACTTGTCAGCAGAAAACTTCTCTGATATCGTGAAAGATGAGAAGACATTCATCCAAGAGACTCATCAAACCCCATACAAGGTAGATCCCAAATGAAAGTCCTCAAGACATATTATAATGAAACTTGCCGAAACCAAAGGTAGAGAGAGAATTTTAAGAGCAGCTAGGGATAAATGCAAAGTTGTCTACAAAGGAGAGTCAATAAGACTAAGCTCAGACTCCTCAGCAGAAACCATGAAAGCAAGAAGGCAAAGGGATAACATATATAAAGCCTTGAAGGAAAAAAATTGCCAGCCAAGAATTATATATCCAGCAAAACTGTTTGTCAAATATTATGGCGAAATTAGGGCATTTCCAGATAAACAGAAGTTTAGGGAATATGCAAAAACCAAAATTACAAGAAATACTAAAGGGTTTCCTCCCGTTATAAAATCAGTAACATCAGATAACAACCCAAGACTAGAACATAGGACAGAGCAACTAGATGTCAATCCAGATAGGGAAGTCACAAAAATAAATTAAACCTACAATGCTGAAAATACGGAAACAGAGACGTCAGTATGTAAAAGATGACAACGTTAAAACAAAAAAGAGAGTCTAAAAAATGTAGTCATAGATCTTTCACATGGGGAGGAAGTCAAGGCGATACAAAGAAATAAAAGAGTGGTTTAATCTTAGAAAAATAGGGATAAATATTAAGGTAACCACAAAGGAAACTAACAATCCTACACATCTAAATAAAAAAGAAGAAAAACATAAAGACTCAGCAAATACAAAATCAACAACAATGAAAAAGATGAAAAGAAAATACATAAAGAAAAATGACTCTTAACAGAAATTTAAGTCAAACAAAGAAACTATCAACAGCACACACAAAAAAGATATCATAACGACAGCACTAAACTCATACTTATCAATAATAACACTGAATGTAAATGGATTAAATGCACCAATAAAGAGACAGAGAGTGGCAGATTAGATTAAAAAACACGATCCGTCCATACGCTGCCTACAAGAGACACACCTTAGACTTAAAGACACAAAAAAACTAACATTCGAAGGATGGAAAAAGATACATCAAGCAAACAACACTAAAAAAAGAGCAGGAGTGGCAATATTAATCTCTGACAAAATAGACTTAAAGTTAAATGAACCACAAAGGATAAGGAAGGACAATATATAAAGATTAAAGGGTCAACACATCAAGAGGACATAACCATAATGAATATTTATTCACTGAGTGACAGGGCTCTAAAATACATAAAACAAACTCTAACAGCATTGAAAAGAGAGACAGCTCCACAATAACAGTAGGAGACTTCAACACACCACTTTTGGTGAAGGACAAAATATCCAGAAAGAAGCTCAATAAAGACCCTGAAGATTTAAATGCCACAATCAACCTGCTTGACCTCATAGACATATAAAGAACACTCCACTTAACAGCAAAAAAGTATACTTTCTTTTCCAACTCACATGGAACATTCTCCAGACTAGAGCACATATTAGGGTGGTCTGTTAAACCAAGTCTTAACAGAATCCAAAGCATCAAAATATTACAAAGCATCTTTTCTGATCATAAAGCCACAAAAGTGGAAATCAATAACAGAAAAAGCAAGGAAAAAAGTCAAACACATGGAAAGTGAACAACATCTTGCTCAAAAACTACTAGGTTATAGAAGAAATCAAGAACGGAATAAAAAAATGCATAGAATCAAATAAGAATGAAAACACATCCTACCAGAACCTTTGGGACACAGCAAAAGCAGTGCTCAGTGGTCAATTTATAGCAATAAATGCACACATCCAAAAAGAAGAAAGGGCCAAAATCAAAACATTAACCATATAACTTGAACAAATAGAAAGAGTGGCAAAAGAAGCCCTTGGGCACTAGAAGAAAGGAAATAATAAGAATTAGAGCAGAATTAAACAAAATGGAAAATAGAAACATACTTGGAAGAGTTAACAAGACCAAAAGCTGGTTCTTTGAAGGGATCAACCAAATCAATAAACCTTTGGCCAAACTGACAAAAGAAAAACAGGAGAGGAAGCAAATGACCCAAATAAGAAATGAGATGGGTGATGTCACAACAGAGCCAACTGAAATTAAAAGAATCATAACAGAATACTATAAAAAAATTGTACTGTAACAAATTTGAAAACCCAGAGGAAACAGACAAATTTCTAGAAACTCACAACCTGCCTAAACTAACACAAACACAAGTAGAACAACTAAATAAACCTATAACAAAAGAAGAGACTGAAAAAGTAATTCAAAAACTCCCACCCAAAAAAAAAACCTTGGCCCTGATGGTTTCAATGGAGAATTTCACCACTCTTTCAGAGATGAGTTAACATCACTACTATTAAAGGTATTTCAGAGCACAGAAAAGGATAGAATACTTACAAACTCATTCTATGAAGCCAGCATAACCCTGATACCAAAACCAGTTAAAGAAACAACAACAACAACAAAAAAGAAAATTACAAACCAATATCCTTCATGAACATAGACACAAAAATCCTCAACAAAATTCTAGCCGATAGAATTCAACAACAGAGGAAAAAAAAAAATTCACCATGACCAAGTGGGATTCATACCACGTATGCAGGGATGGTTCAACATTAGAAAAACAGTCAATGTAATCCTTCGCATAAATTAAACAAAAGACAAGAACCACATTATCTTATCAATCAATGCAGAAAAAGCATTTGACAAAGTCCAACACCCATTCATGACACAAATTGTCAGCAAAATAGGAATAGAAGGGAAATTCCTCAACGTAATAAAGGGCCTTTATACAAAGTCAACAGCCAACATCGTCCTAAATGCAGAGAGTCTGAAAGGATTCTCCTTCAGAACGGGAACCAGACAAGGATGCCTTTTATCACCACTCTTGTTCAACATTGTGCTGGAAGTCCTAGCCAGAGCAATTAGGCAAGAAAAAGAAATAAAAGGCATCCAGATTGGTAAGGAAGAAGTAAAAGTATCTCTATTTGCAGATGATATGATCTTATACACGGAAAACCCCAAAGAATCCACGAGAAAACTACTGGAACTAATAGAAGATTTCAGCAAAGAATCAGGATACAAGATAAACATACAAAAATCAGTTGGATTCCTCTATGTCTACAAAGAACTTCGAAGAGGAAATCACCAAATCAATATTATTTACAATAGCCTCCAAGAAGATAAAATAGTTAGGAATAAATCTAACCAGGGACATAAAAGACCTATACAAAGAAAACTACAAAACACAACTGCAAGAAACCAAAAGAGAACTACATAGTGGAAAAACATACCTTGCTCATGAATAGGAAGACTCAACATTATGCAAATATCTATTCTACCCAAAGCGATCTACAGATGCAATGCAATCTCTATCCAAATTCCAATGGCATGTTTTAATGAGATGGAGAAACAAATCACCAACTTCATATGGAAAGGGAAGAGGCCCCAGATAAGTAAAGTACTATTCAAGAAGAACAAAGTGGGAGGTCTTATGCTACCCAATTTTAGAACATATTATACTGCCACGGTAGTCAAAACCGCCTGGTACTGATACAACAGATACACAGGCCAATGGAACAGAATTGAGAATCCAGACGTAAATTCATCCACCTATGAGCAGCTGATATTTGACAAAGGCTCAAAGTCCATTAATTGGGGAAAAGACAGTCTCTTTAACAAATGATGCTGACATAACTGGATATCCATCTGCAAAAAAATGAAACAAGACCCATACCACACACCATGCACAAAAACTAACTCAAAATGGATCAAAGACCTAAATATAGAATCTAAAACAATAAAGATCTTGGAAGAAAAAATAGGAGCCCTAATACATGGCATAAACAGAATACAAACTTTAAGTAACAATGCACAAACATCAGAAGAGAAACTAGGTAACTCGGAGCTCTTAAAAATCAAACACTTACGCTCATCCAAAGACCTCACCAAAAGAGTAAAAAGACAACCTACAGACTGGGAAAAAAAAGTTGGCTACTACAGATCTGCTCAGCATCTAATCTCTAAAATCTACAAGATACTGCAAAACCTCAACAACAAAAAGACTAATAACCCAATTAAAAAATGGGCAAATGATATGAACAGGCACTTCACCAAAGAAGACATTCAGGCAGCTACCAGATACATGAGGAAATGCTCACAATCATTAGCCATTAGAGAAATGTAAATCAAAACTGCAATGAGATACCATGTTACCCCAACAAGGCTAGCATTAATCCAAAAAACAGAAAATAATAATGTTGGAGAGGTTATGGAGAAACTGGAACACTTATACACTGCTGGTGCAAATGTAAAATCGTACAACCACTTTGGAAATCGATTTGGCGCTTCCTTAAAAAGCTAGAAATAGAAGTACCATACCATCCAGCAATCTCACTCCTTGGAATATAGCCTAGAGAAATAAGAGCCATCACATGAATAGATAACATGCACACCCATGTTCATTGCAGCACCGTTCACAATAGCAGAAAGATGGAAACAACCTAGGTGCTCATCAATGGACAAATGGATAAACCAATTATGGTACATTCAAGGAATGGAATACTACACAGATACAGAATAACGATGAATCTGTGAAACATCTCATAACCTGGAAGAATCTGAAAGGCATTATGCTGAGTGAAATTAGTCAGTCGCCAAAGGACAAATATTGTATGAGACCACTATTATAAGAAGTCAAGAAAAGGTTTAAACATAGAAGAAAACATTTTTTGATGGCTATGAATGGGGGGAGGAAGAGAGATGGGTATTCACTAACTAGATAGTAGTTAAGAATTATCTTAGGTAAAGGGAAGGACAACACACAATACAGGGGAAGTCAGCTCAACTGGACTAAACCAAAAGCTAAGAGGTTTCCTAAATACAACGAAATACTTCCAAGGAGCAGGGTTCTGGGGACCATGGTTTCAGAGGACATCTAGGTCAATCTGCATAACAAAGTTTATTAAGAAAATTTTCTGCGTCTGGGGTCTTAAAAGCTAGCCAGTGGCCATCTAAGATACATCAATTGGTTCCAACCTGCCTGGAGCAAAGGAGAATGACACAAGGAAAATATTGGCCCAAGAGACAGAAAGGGCCACATAAACCAGAGACTCCATCAGCCTGAGACCAGAAGAACTATATGGTGCCCGGTTACTGCCAATGTCTGCCCTGACAGGGAACACAAAAGAAAAAGAGAGCCCTTGAGGGAGCAGAGGGAAAATGTGGTACAGAACTCAAGTTCTAGTAAAAAGGCCAGACTTAATGGTCTGACTGAGACTGGAGGAACCCTGGAAGTTATGGCCCCCGGACTCTCCATTAGCCCAGAACTTAAACCATTCCCAAAATTCTTCAGACAAAGATTAGACTGGACTATGGGACAAAAAATAATACTTGTGAAGAGAGTGCTTCTTAGCTCAAGTAGATACATTAGACTAAACGGGCAGCTCCTGTCCGGAGGGGAGATGAGAAGGCAAAAAGGGGCAGAAGCTGGTTAAATGGACATGGGAAATCCGGGGTGGAAAGGAGGAGTGTGCTGTCACATTATAGGGAGAGCAGCTAGAGTCACAGAGCAAAGTGTATAAATTTTTGTATGAGAAACTGACTTGAACTTTAACCTTCACTTAAAGCACTATTAAAAAAAAAACTCACTCCTAAAAACACCAAAAAAAAAAAAAAAAAAAAGCATTTGATTTTACAACAATATAAAAAATAAGTAAAAAGCTTAGAACAGTGCCTGATATAGCCTAATTTCAAAGGGAGAGCACATTCTCTGCTTGGCAAAGGTAATATCAGCATGGCTGCTGGGATGACACATGTGCCTCTGCACACATATACTTCACAAAACTTCAACTTCATAACATTACCACACTCACAAACGCGTTATCATTCAAAGGGCTAGTACTGAAGTGACTTCCCAGAACACATCTTACTACTCACTTTGTTTCTATTCTTATTTATATTGATATACTTTGGAAATGCTTAGATTCTTTATTGTTTTAGTCTGATGTACATTATACTGAAATACAAAGTCCTTGAATTGAGTGACTCATTATATAGTCATGTATAATACAGACTGTATGTGTCTACAGTTTCAAAACTGCAAGTTCAGTGCTCTGAAAATCATACTCAATAAATATTAATTAATAACTGATTAACTTAAAACAATATCTCACCCTCTAAATAGTATATGCTTTGGTTGATTTGGAAGAAAATAAACAGGTCTGGTATTACTATATCCAATATTATATGGGGTAGAATCATAGAATGTTTCAGCTGAAAGTTACCTTATAAATGACCTAATCTCTTTACTTTTTTGGGAATGGGAGGGAGAAGTACACTTAGAGAAGTTATGTGAGGCAGACAAGGTCACACATCCAGTTATTATGTTATCTAAATTATGTCATCTAAATTTTAAATAGTGTGAGCATACATTTTAGTCCATGCTTTTGATGCAATATTTAATTTAGAAACAGTTTCAAAGTAATAACCATAGTACATTTTTAAAATACACATATGATCTACTTTTATGTTCTCTTTAGAAGAATTGTTTTATTTGGCATGGCATTCAGCTTTAAAATATTGTTTACTATTTAATAACTACATGGTAGGTCCTGTTTTACATGTCAGTATCTCTTGAGGATGGCTATTTGCTGGAATAGTGCTACGTTTTCTCTACAAGTGTATGTGGATGTCCTATTCCTGGTCTAGCAAACTTGCTCCTTGAAATTGCTTTAGGATTTGATTCTGGCAATATTTTTTGGTTATTTTTAATTTCTATTTTCTTTGCAATGAAACTTCCAACTCCAGAAAAGAATGCTGCATTCATCTACTTCAGATCAACTGGGCTATCAAAGACTTCTTCATAAAAGACAAAACAGAACACTGGCAAATTACCATTCTTTTTCCAGACCAAAAAAGGACAAGCACACAACCTTTTTGCTAAGTAAGGACACAGCATTCCTTACAGAGGAAAAAAAAAAAAGTTCTCTGTTCCCCTTTAAACTCTAAGTGCTATATAACCACTGGTTTATTTCAATGGTGGCCCAAATTAATTATTGTATGATAATTCATGACTTAGGGAAGATGTGGTGGAGACAAAGCATTGATAATTGCATGTTCAGTTATGTAATCTTGGTAAATTTATCTAAAATAAATTTTAGCAGTTCTACTTGAAAGCAAAATTAAGAGTATTTAAACAAATGCTCCCAGAGTTCTAATGAAAAGAGAAAAATAATAAACTTTTTCTATTTAGGGGAAAATTTTCTAGAGAGCTCAAGTGAAACATGTATCTATGTTTCAGCAGTGCTTAAACTGCTTACAAATATCACTTTTGATCCATTAATATTTTATAATCTGTCTATTTCTCTGTATAAGGGAGAATCTTAGTAATTGGGAAGACTATGCTCCTCCCTGGATTTAGAAATGTGATAGAGAAATTTTCTATCATGAGGAATGGAACAAGAATAAGTCAGTCTTGAGATTTTCCTAGAGTGGAAATAACAAGTACAGTAAGCAAAGCTACTGGAAAATTGCCCGAGTTATCATAGGAAAATTCCAATACCTGTTGCAGGAATTAGCTATGTCACATGAAGATAGCTAAATGAAGATATTCTGCCTTAGTACTGAGACCAGTAGCATATGGTGTTGATTTACTTGGCACACTGGGATAAAAGAGAGTACATCAGCAGTGACAGTTATTATTAGTCAGTCTCTATTATCCTCTCCTTGTTCATCGTCATGGTTTTATTTGGTTTGCTTTCGTTTTGACTGTGAAGGAATATGCTATAGTTATCTTTAGATGTCACTTTAAATTACTCTGCATGTTGAGAAGAAAAAATTAAAAAACAGCCCCTGTCTGCTATTTGCTTGGAGTTAGCCTGGCTCTAACTGGTAGGCCATGATATTTAACTGCTGAACATAAACAATTTCACTGAAAACTAACATCAGCTGGGTCACTTTTGACCTTGTTGGACAAAGACAAAAGCAAGACACCTCTGGCAATCATGCCTGAACACAGGAAAACACAAGAACACTGTCCAAACCACCAAAATGACCAAGAACTTTCCATTTCAACAAATACAAATAACTGTCACTTCTTTAACAATTATAGTTTAGCTGTGCTTCATTTCTTCCACCTTCTAAAAAAATGTACTAAGATATCCCATCTAGTATTACTCCAATTTTCTGACAGCGCTCAATCCAGAGCAAAACAATGAGCCCTCCGCAAAATCATTTAGCACAAGCCTAAATTCTATAACAAGCCTCTCTTAACACCCCGGTTATTGAGATGCCACAAGATCACTGTCCCTCATGGTGTGCAGTTTCACTCACTACAATGAGCCAATTAATTCAACTTAGTTTAACTAACAGTGAGTTTCTGGTGGTGTTTGGCTGACGGGGATCTACCGTAGACTATTTTAGAAATAAAATATGACAAATAACGGTGGTTGTGTGCATACAAGAAAATGTCAAAAAATGGTATGTAATTTTGACATGACTCATAAATCAATTTTTATTCATTTAAACAATATTAAATTACATTATATTTTCCTCATAACAGTTTCATCAGTTTGTATTTTAATTTTATCTCCATCATTTTATTACATATATTTTAAAAGAAAGACATATGGAAGGACATCATTGTATTATGCCCATACCCCCTAGGCTTTCTTGGACATCACACAATGAAACACTTTAGAAGTTCAATGCTCTGCCTGATGTATATATGAAAAGAGGTCAGATCTTTAGGTTATATGAGGCAAAGGGCTCACACAGTTAAAGCAATGATGATTTATGTTTGATATAAAATGTGTCTTTATATCTACAGCAATCCCTTTTAGGATGAGACTCTGTAGACTTAAATATACTTGTTCCCAAATACAGAATTTATTTTAAAGGTAACAAAACCTTAAAGGATGACCTAGAAGATGTCATAGACCTTTTAAATGCATTTTTTAAAGTAATCTAAGTCAATATATAATCACCTTATTTTATAATAGAAGACTCACTAATAGCAGAAAAAATAAAAAACCTGTTGCCGTCGAGTCAATTCCAACTCATAGTGATCCTATAGATAATATCAATTATTAAATTATATTATGCCCTTCAAAAAAATCTGCAGGATATCAATTAGCTTCCCTAATACTGTGACAGCTTGGTGAAGTAGAGGGTCAGAGAAAAAGAGGAGGACCCTCAACGAGATGGATTGACACAGTGGCTAAAACAATGGGCTCAAACATAGCAACGATTGTGACAATGGTGTAGGACCCAGGTGTGTTTCATTCTGTTGTACATAGGGTTGCTATGAGTCAGAATAGACTCGACAGAACCTAACAACAACAATATAGTGACAGTAAAAAAAGAGGTACCCTAGATAATGGATTTAAACATCTTAAAATAATACATTCTGTTTTAAATTAATGAATATACATTCTGGTTATATTATGGAGAAGCTTAATATCATCAGTCAGAACAAAGCCAGGGGCCGAATGTGGAACAGATCATCAATTGCTCATATGCAAGCTCAAGTTGAAGCTGAAGAAAATTTTAAAAAGTCCATGAGAGCCAAATTATGACCTTCAGTATATCCCACCTGCATTTAAAGACCATATCAAGTATAGATTGACACACTGAACGCTAATGGCTGAAAATCAGATGAGTTGTGGGATGACATCAAGAACATCATATAGGAAGAAAGCAAAAGTTATTAAAAAGATAGGAAAGAAAGAAAAGACCAAAGTGGATTTCAGAAGCAACTCTGGAATTTGCTCTTAAACTTGGAGTAGCTAAAGTGAAAGTAAGAAATGATGAAGTAAAAGATCTGAACAGAAGATTTCAAAAGGCAGCTAGAGAAGACAAAGCAAAGTATTAGAATGAAATGTGCAAAACCTGGAGTTAGAAAATCAAAAGACAAGAACAATCTCAGCATTTCTCAAGCTGAAAGAACTGGGGGAAAAAAAAAAAAAATCCAAGCCTAGTGCTGCATTATTAAAGGATTCTATGGACAAAACATTGAATGATTCAAGAAGCATCAAAAGAAGATGGAAGAAATACAGAGTTACTGTACCACAAAGAACTGGTCAACATTCAACCATTTCAGGAAGTCACAAATGATCAAGAACCAATGGTACTGAAGTAAGAAGTCCAAGCTGCACTGAAGGCATTGAAGAAAAATAAGGCTCCAGGAACTGATGGAATAATAATTGAGATTTTTCAACAAATGCATGCAACGCTGGAAATGCCCATTCATCTATGTCAAGAAATTTGGAAGACAGCTACCTGGCCAACTGACTGGAAGACATCCATATTTGTGTCCATTCCAAATAAAGGTGATCCAACAATATGTGGAGATTATCGAACAATATCATTATATCAATATCACACACAAGCAGTATTTTGATGAAGATAACTCGAAAATGATTGCAGCAGTACATCTACAGGGAACTGCCAGAAATTTGAGCCAGATTGAGAAGAGGATGTGGAATGTGGGATATCATTACTGATGTCAGATGGATCCTGGCTGAAACCAGAGAATACCAGAAAGACATTTACCTGTGTTTTACTGACTATGCAAAGGCATTTGACTTTGTGGGTCATAACAAAGTCTGGATAACACTGGAAAGATAGGGAATTTCAGAACACTTAATTCTGGGGTACCTGTACATAGACCCAGAAACAGTCATTAAGACAGAGCAAGGGGATGCTGCGTGGTTTAAAAGCAGAAAAGGTATCAGGGTTGTGTCTTTTCACCGTACTGATTCAATCAGTACGTTGAGAATATAATCCAAGAACCTGGACTACATGAAGAAGAACACGGCATTAGGATTAGAGGAAGACTCATTAACAACCTGAGATATGCAGATGACACAACCTTGTTGCTGA
Source organism: Trichechus manatus latirostris (assembly GCF_000243295.1). Classification (NCBI taxonomy): domain Eukaryota; kingdom Metazoa; phylum Chordata; class Mammalia; order Sirenia; family Trichechidae; genus Trichechus; species Trichechus manatus. Next base: position 306,480 of record NW_004443958.1, read on the forward strand.
AAGCCAACAGACTTGAAGCACTTACTGATGAAGATCAAAGACTATAGCCTTCAGTATGGATTACACCTCAACATAAAGGAAAAAATAAAAACCTCACAACTGGATCAATAAGCAACATCATGACAAACGGAGAAAATACTGAAGTTGTCAAGGATTTCGTTTTACTTGGATCAATAATCAATGCCCATGGAAGCAGCAGTGAAGAAATCAAACTATGTTTTGCATTGGGCATATCTGCTGCAAAAGACCTCTTTAACGTGTTAAAAAGCAAAAATGTCACTTTGAAGACTAAGGTGTGCCTGACCCAAGCCATGGTATTTTCAACTGCCTCATGTGCATGTGAAAGCTGGAAAATGAATAAGGAAGACTGAATAAGGATTGAAGCCTTTGGATTATGGTGTTGGCAAAGAATTTTGAATATACCATGGACTGCCAGAAGAGCAAACAGGTCTATCTCGGAAGAGGTACAGCCAGAATGCTTCTTGGAAGTGAGACTTTGTCTCCTATACTTGGGACATTTTATGAGGAAGGGCCAGTCCCTGGAGAAGGACATGACATCATGCTTGCTAATGTAGAGGGTCAGTGAAAAAGAGGAAGACTCTGAAGGAGCTGGACTGACACAATAGTTGCAAAAATGGGCTCAAACATAGCAAAGATTGTGGAGATGATGCAAAACCAGGCAGTGTTTCATTCTGTTGTACGTAGGGTCACTATGACTCGGAGCTGACTAGAGGATATCTAACAACAGTTGCTTTGTTATCATAAGTCAGATCCCAGTAAAACTTATCATCTCCTGGCAAAATGACCATTGCACATTTTTTAAAGTATAAGCCAAAGGAGAACAGAGTTGTAATAAAACTATAAATGTGCTGTTGTTAGTTTGTAGGTCCTGGGGAAGAGAAGTACTAAGAAGTTTAAAGTTTGAAGGTATAATTTGAAGAAGTATTTTCTAGAAATGATATCTTGCTAAAAATGAAAATCATTTTGCTGAATTGTTAAAGAAAAATTAAGTTTACATCCCATTAAATACAATAAATACATAATACCAGCTTAGGACATTGCCTGACACTTAATAAGTACTCAATAAATTTTAGCTATTATTATTATTGCTGTTGTTGTTTTCATTATTCAAAAGAGGTCATTCTTTGAAGCCAGGTAGATGTATTTTGAATTTCAGCCCGTACTTCTATTTATTAGTTCTCTGGCTTTGTGCAGGTTACCTAATTTTTCATTCAGTTCTTTCATTATTTAAACGGGATACTAGTTACCTTGCAGGTTTATTATGAAAATTAGCAATTAATATATGGAAAGCAACTAACACAGTGCCCAGCATATTAAGTTGTCAGCACATGGTAGCTATCAGGGACAGGTTACCCAATAAACAAGGTATGTAAGAGCTTACTTGTGCTTACTAATCTGTAGTGCACAATTTCACCTGTTTTTTACACATCAAAAATGTGGTGAACCCTACATGAAATTGTGCACTACAGATTAGTAAGTAAATAAAATTAAGCCCGTGCATACCTTGCTTACTCATTAATCTGCCCCTGCTAGCTGTCGCTATTGCACTGACTATTATACAAAGTCACTGTCTGCAAAAACAGTCAGTTAAAACTGGTTTTGTGTAATTTACTTTCAAAGGATCACTGATTAGGCGTGAGTATTGTTATTATTTATTAAAAGCCTACCCCATCTTGACTCTATAGCAGATATTAAGAAAACTCAACCCTTACTTTAGGATATTATGATTACAGCAACTCAGAGAAAATCATTTCTTCAGACGAAGAGGTGTGATATCTGAAGTAAAGGGCATCAACCTTTATGTCTGTCCTACATTTTCATTGCACAGAACTTTCATTTTTTAAAGCCTTTTATGAATGTTATTTTTGATCATGAAAGTCTTAATGCAGGTGATGACTTATAAAAGACAGCTGGATGAATAGATATAAAGGAAGTCAGGTTAGAGAGAAATAAAACAAGATTTTTTTTTAAACATCATACTTTAAAAAATATTAATAAACAGAACCCAAGTCATCAAATGTGACTGTAAGAAATATTTGAAAGACTGACCTGTCAAATTTATAAAATAAATATCCAAACTTCTGAGAAAATCATTTATGACTTCTAGGGTGTGTTATAACAGAAGAAGCTATTGAATTAATAAGAGAATTCAAAGAAATTTGTGTGGAGAGTAAACTTTTACACTTTTAGATATATGAAATGATCAATTAGTTTACAGCAAGTATTAAAAAAAATAGCAAATTGTCTACCTAATTTACTTATCAAAAAAATACCAAATGTCTTCACCATTTTTTTTAATCATTAGGAGAGTTAATTTTGGCATTGAGAAATAGCCTCAATCTTGGCTATGAGAATGTGGGCCAATTACATTTTTAATTATCTTAATACTGATTTGAAAACAGGCATCTTCTCTTTTCTATGAGGGCGATGGGCATATATGGTATATTTCTGAAATGATCTTGATAAATTTGCCATTAATACAGTTCAAATCAATTCATTTAAACAACACTTTTTTTAAACAATGATAGTGGCTTCCATTCCATTTTGTTAATAATAAAAATTTTAAAGAGATAAAAAGAAGCAATGTGATCTTTGTCCTCAAAAAATCATTCACTCTCATTAAACCTATAAGACATATAAAACAATAGGCCACACTGTAATTAAGTTCTTCAAAATTTGGTGAAAATAATCACTATGAGTTCAAGTTATCGAGAAGTGGGAGTTGGGACTTAAGGTAAAGAGACCTATAAAGAACTGAAGATGAATAAGTAATCAAGGTTAGGGCAGAGGTGATGATACAATTTAAAAATTGAAGCTCAGAGAGACAATTAGAGAACCAACTTGATTGGGTCAGAGTAGGCACTGGGGAGTAAGATTCAGTAAACCAGGTTATAAGGTAGCTTTGAATTTAATATAGTGTAGATATTGTGCATTTTTTAAAAGGTGAGTCAGGATGACAGTAGTGCTTTAACAAAATGGCCGTACTAGGGCTAATGGATTTTAGACTATCAGTTTGCTTTTATCATGAACCCTTGATACATCCTCAAATTTCAAGCTTATTTTAAAAGTTTGGGTAAAATTTCTAGGGATGTTGATTCAAATGTTAGGCTTCACTAGACTCTGGAAATTGCGCCTTATTAGCAAATTTAAAGTACAAACACAAATAAAAATAAATGCCCTGACAGAAAATAAAAAATGTTAGATGAAATATGGTAAGAAAACTAGCATTTACTGAACTTCTACTCTTTGCCAGAAACTATGCTAGCTGTATATTGTTCATAGTCTCCAATTCTCATAATATGTCTGCAAGGTAAGACTAATAACCCTTTCATCATAGTTGGGATATACAGTTGCCCACTCATATTTTCCGCCTCTCAGGTTTCTTGGGAGGTTGCCTGTCCCACTAAAAGTTTTTGCAACCCTCCAGTGGGGACTTGTATAATGGAGAAAAATGAAAGAAACATTCATTGGCGCAAAATAGCTGGGGTAGAGAGTTTATGTGTGAGGCAGTGTATCCAGGAAATGTGATTGGATCAAACTTTTGTCTCTTTTGGCTTTTGTACAGCTAGATAAGCCTTGTAAGCATATTTATGGTTTTCTGTGTGATAAGGAGCCCTGGTGGGTTTGGTTTTTATTTTATTTTTTGTAATATTTGGAAAATCAGGGTGCCCAATGTAACAAAATGGAAGGCACCCACAATAAATCATGCCTTCCAGGATCATTGAGGCAGATTTCATCCCACAAATCATGGTACCAGAGTGCCACCAGTGACTGATGGGAACATGTACTCTCACATAATATTTCTCAAAATCCATATTGCTGATCAAAAATTTAAATGCAGTTCATTAAACTGCATGCGTTCCACTACTGAAAACACACGCCATCAACAAAAAATTCACAACACAAAGAAATTCAGTTATGAAAGGGATAATGCAACAAAGATAGTGTTTACTTGGGTTCAATGATACAAATTTGCCAATTATTCAGCATTTTTGACAAACAACTTCTTATGGCTCAACCTAATATATACCATTTGGGTAATTTCTCTGCATGTGGTATCTCATTGAATCCTCTCAGCAATTATACTGTGTTGTTTTATAACTGAGGAAAGTGGAGAGCTACACAGTAACCTGACAAAGGTCAAGTGAAAAACAAAGCACTAAACAAATATTTCGTCTGTCTTATCCTAAGATACTTCTGTTTCTATTATACATGACTAACACTCAGATACTAAAATAAGGTACTTTGGAATGAGAATATATGTATATACATTCACATACATGTGTATATAAATCTACTGTCATTGAGTATGTATACATATTTTCTATATGAACACACACAGACATACATTTCTCTGACAATATTTTCCCTTAGAAGTGTCTCCTAAATTTTATAAGAAGTTTACTCTCCCAATAAGATTAACTTATGGATATTTATATTACATCAATGAATAGTCCCTTTTTATCGTTTGTTTGGGCAAGGCAAAAAATAATAAAAATTTAGGCAGAAGTCCATGAAGAGAAAAAAATGTACATAATTCAGTTCAGCAACTAATTCATCTTTTGATCTTAACAATTACTTAATTTATTGGTTCCCAATTTACAATTATGTATCAAAATAATAATGCTGTTGTTGCAGTCTTAGGCTATATCTACCTGGAGCCTTGGTGATGCAGTGCTTAAGTGCTCACTAGCGACTTACTGCCAACATCAATGATCAATTGAGTAGGAAAAGGCTAATGAATTATTAAAAACAACAATGCATGGCCTGAATAAAAGCTGTCCACCTGAACGTCCTTGTTTCTAATTGGATGTGCTGGAATGCACATGAATCTCTGGCAGCTGTGAACCGGTACCAAAAAAAAAAAAAAACAAAATTGCTGTTGAGTCAATTCTTACACTTAGCTACCCCACAGGCTAGAGTACAACCGTCCCATAGGGTATCCAAGGCTGTAATCTTTATGGAAGCAGACTGTCACATCTTTCTCCCATGGAGATACTAGTGGGTTTGAACTGCTGACATTTTGGTTAGGAGCCAAATGCTTATAACCACAGCACTATCAAGGCTCCCTATTAATTAGGTCCCATCAACTGACTGACAAATGCTCAGATTAAGCAAATTGAATATTTTATGGTCAATTTTCTATTTCTATGCTGAAACCCAATGTGTGCAATCATATTTGACTTACCTATTTTTCAAGGAATGTAAGCTTTGAGTATGAAAGATTTTGTTATTTTTGTGTTAAAAAGGTAAAAAGCACTACATTATATAATATAATGAACAACATGCACATTTGTCTTGAAAATTTTTCATATAAGTTTTGAAAATTTAGTAGATTATTGATTCTGTGAAATACTCTTGGAATTGGTCTGACAAAGTTTTAAGAAGGAAAATGTATTTCTATGGGAGTATGATCACAGCAGATAAAAGAATATAATAATTAAAAACAAACTAATATTTTCTGATTTATAATGGAATATAATCTATTTGGGATAAAAGGGAAAATTAAGAGGGGAAAAAAAACCTCTGTGAAACCTCTGAATGTCCTTTTATGAAGTTAATGCTATGAAGATCAGCTCTATACAAAGAAGTAAAATTGAGACTCTCCATAAATCATTCCACAGGAATGAAAGCTATAAACTTAATGATCTGGAATAGTTACTTAAAATTCTAAGATTCTAGAATAGATACAGTTTTGTATCAAGGCTATGAATGCATGAGTAACCTTATCAAAAGCATAAAGATATTTGATGCTAATTTTAGAAAAAGTCACAGCAGGTTGAATAGATTAAACATTTTGTATGAAAAATCTATTGCTGTTTCAAAATTACATGCAATAAACTATGAACAGCTGGTTCTCTTTTATTAGTTTCCATGCAAAAATGATTATTTTCTACTGGATAATTACTGACTGATTTATATCCTATTTCCATTTGCTCATATTTTTATGTCCCTAAATGCTTAGGAGAGGTCTTCCTTTGCAAGTAAATGTATTTGAAATGCTAAAGTTACAATAACAAAAAAATGTCAAATTTTGATACCTTTCAATTACTGGTTAAAATCGATTACATTCAATTTTTTCCAGGACAATTTAAACAGTACCAAATGAAATAGAAACTCTTAGATAATACCAACCGTGATAACTGAGCACAAAAAAGCCACTTGTTGTGAAATCACTGTGGAATTTGATTAGAATCTGATTTGAAGTGCTATACACTGATTCCAAAGCTGTATTCCCACTGAACTGACCAATCTGAGGTGAGTTTTGGTCTGGTCCATCCCTGTTGTGAGAGACAGATTTGATTTTTTTGGAGAATTCTGCAAGTGTTTAATGAAAGTATTACATTTGAGATGATAAAGATGCAGTAGGTAAGTTAAGCAATAAACGGCAAATCATAGTGGTGTATATTTTATGTCTATTTAGGTGATAACATATTTAAAAATGACAAGTATAAAAATAGATCATATCTTTGCCCAAATGAAATGCATCCATATTTGCTGTAATCAATTACGTAGTTTGGTTTCCTGCCCACAACATGTTGTTGTTGGGTGCCCTGGCGACCATTCTGACTCTTAGCGACCACATGTGACAAAGTAGAAATACCCATAGGGTTTTCTTGGCCGTAATCTTTTTTGTGCCATCAGGGCTCCTTGACCACAACATAGATTCTCCGACATGCTGATTCTCTTAAAGATTTGAGGTTTGGGCTTGAAGTTTGTCCTCCTTTTATTTTCTTTAGCAACAATCTGGAGAATCATAGGCTGTTAGAAATCTTACGAATCATACAGTAGTTCTGTTAACCAATTGTCAATGATTAATAGAGACTTTTTATAATACATTTTTAAATACTGATGTTTCACTTAACAACATCATAATAATGCAACTATAATATTTTATAATAAACTATGACAGAAATTGAACAGTGATATAAAATAATTATTTGAATATCGGCTCTTTAATTTCACAGGCTTTTGTGAACAGAGATCTTTCTTATTTTTAATTTACTCTGTCATTAGTTCCCTGCTTTTGCATGCTAATTTAATAACACCTTTTAAGCTTTTTTAACCATAAAGTTTTTTGTTCTACAGTTTTTAGCTACTTCATGGGCAAACAAGCTAAAACGTATTTCTCTTGTTGGTTTCATTCTGCAAATCACATACTGTCACCCTCAGTTACTCACACCACTTCAAATATCAGATGGCAATTTGTAACAGAGGATTGTGATGTATTTCATTTCCTACATTGTTCCATTATTATATATAGTTCAATCAATCAATAACAATGGTCCTGGCTTACCATACAGTAATGAAATCATAGATTGGTTCTGTTTGAAGGACAGTAAAATTGATGTAGATTCCATTCCCAGGGGGTACTCTTACAAGCCAAAAACAGTCTTGAAAGTTTGGATATTCATCCGGATATCCAGGAGAGTAAATAGTGCCATTCATTGCAGTTATATTCCCACCACAAAGAGCTAGAGAAAAGACACAAAATGAAAATGTTAATAATAATAACAAAACTGACTATAAATAAAGAAGCAAATACCATATCTCTTAAGCAGTATAAAATTTATCTACGTGCTGTGTTTTTACCCTAGTTGAGGCATGTAAATTGAAACTGGCAACCACGTACGAAACATAAACCCGTAACAAACCCATTGCCGTAGAGTTGATTCTAACTCATAGTGAACCTATAAGACAGAGTAGAACTGCCCCATAGAGTTTCCAAGGCTGTAATCTTTATGGAAGCAGACTGCCACATCTTTCTCACGTGGAGCAGCTGGTGGGTTTGAACTCCTGCTCTTTTGTTTAGCAGTTGAGCACTTAACCACTGTACCAGCAGGGCTCCTTATACAAAATACAGCCAACTTTAATTTATTTTTTCATATGAAGTATGTTACATAATTTTTATTAACAATTACTATATTAGTAAATCACATTAAGCCTTCTATTTTTTCAAATTCTTTATCAATACATATATACTGTTTAGCTTTTATGTGTCTTATATCATGTATAGGAGATTCAAGCCTTTTTTATTTCTAAAGGGGTTTTCTAGAGGACAGGGACTCAAATTCAGTCACAGTATATCTAGGTTATTGGTTTATACAAGCATGACTATTAAACACACACACATACACACACACACACACACACATGCACTCACACAAGACTCACACCCATAGTAAAAACTCTGAAATGTTAATTTTATTTTAATTTCCAATGGGGAACATTAGGACGTCTGCCAATAATGATAAAATCAGTTACTCATTATGAAATCTTAGAGTTTTTTATTTGGGTTCTATGATTATTCAACTGAAAAACAAACTTCATCTTTAGCATGGTATTTGAAGAGGAAGGCACGAAAGAGTGCTAAAACAAGAAATATTAAACATAGACGACATCACCTAAAAGACAGCTTGAAATTAGAAACATACCTTCACACCTTGGAAGTGGATGATTCCACTTACGACTGACTCCATGAAGGCAAGTGAGAGCTGAATTTCCAATTAAAGTGTATCCAGGGAAACATTCAAACGAAATGGTCTGACCCACAGTAAAATCATTGCCAATCACAAAACCATTTCGAAATGGGCGTGGATCAGGACAGCTTTGTAATTGATAAGCTGCAAATAAAAAAAATAAAAGGAAAGGCACTTATTTTTCCACTCTGAATTTCAGAAGACCAAGATGGGTACTATTTACAACTTGATGTGGCGTTGCTTGTAGTTGCTTTAAAATAGCAATTTAGATTTACTATAAATGATGTCACTGACAATCTAATACGAATTTCTTCTTACGTCTAAAATTTTTACATTTAAAATGTTAGTACAATTCATACAAATGCATTTAGTTTCCTCATTACATTTTAATGAAAATGTAAACTTGCTATTGAAGCTAGCATTTTAATTAATTCTGATTCCTTACATAGAATGCTATTGCTTCCAAGTTTCACTACATGTACATTTAAATATATGTGTGTGTGTATGTGTATGAACCTAATTCTGAGTCTTTTTGATAATTGTTACTATTTTTTCTCTAGAAAAAAGCAAGCCACAATGTCCCTCTGTCGAGTTTCTCCAAGGAAGTTATTTAGTAATAAAAAGTACTAGGATACAAATTTCCTTCTAGTGTAAAATTTTGTACTTCAATTATCATGGTATTTTTGGCACTGCAGCATAACTATTTGCTTACACTACTCTTGTTCTACATTCTGCATGAGATCAAAATTCTCGTGTATTTTGTTTACCATTGTATCCCCAAAGTCTGACTCATTGCTTTTCACATAGTAGGTACACAGATACACATTGCTGAATGAATTTTGAATATATGAAGTGTGTATGCCCATATATTATAAATATTTAGAATCTTAAAATTAATTAGCTTAAAATCATATTCTAATGAATAAATTTTAATTGCTAGTAACCTAAGACTATTTTGCTACTGACGTTAAAATTCTATATCCTCAAAAGCAAAAGAAAAGGACATTTGAAACTCAACAACCTACCCTAAGCAGTTTATTAGAATTTCACCCCAATATTTACAATCAAAGATTTCAAAATTAATGAACAAGTTCTTTTAAGACATTAGGTGCTTGAGTTCAGAATGTCTTTTATATTTGAATAGGTTTTCCACACAAAAAAATAGCTAAACCAAAAGAGTTCTAGTTCTAATTTAAGGCAATCCATTACATGTAGCATTTTGTCATTAGGATTTGTAATATAGATACTATTAAATAAACCCTTTAAATTTTTATTTTATATTTAAAAAAGTAATTTTGAAAGCTAGGAAAGGACTTATAGATGAATGAATGATACCGTGATTATTTGTACAACCCTTTACCTTTCTATGGTTTTTAGTTTAATAAGGAAGTGTAGGACAGAGATTTTAATTATTCAGGAGAAAAGTTCCCATCAAAAAATAATATGCAATACAGGACTAAACCTAATAATGTTGCCAGCATAATATTAAGTTTGGAACTGAGTCCATCAGTAGAAGAGTATGCTTAATTGCATACCACGCATTTTCCCAAAATTCAGCAAATACTTAAAGTATAACTGCAAAATCAATCCAAAAAGATAATACTGACTCTGTGTATTTGTATAGATTAGCCTATTTCTTAACAATATCATTAATTCAATTCTATAATGTGGTAAAAGATGAGATTGTTTTTAAAACTCAATGTAATTCACAAATAATGTCTAGTTGTAATACTTTATGGCTTAAGTCGATAATATTAATATCATGCTGACAACATTAACATAATTTTATATATTTTACACTATTATGTCAATAATGAATCATTTTCAAGGACATATTAATTTAAAAAAAACAGTCAATAAAGTTCAACATATAGTTTTAGATCACCAAATAAGAACATCATTTTTGGAGGCTAAGGGAAAATGAGGGTAAGAAAAAAATAGATGAAGCCAGGTTTACAGTGAGTAGCAAAGTGCTTAGCATAAGACTCTGTACACTCACTAGAGATGGCCCATAAATCTGGTTGTGAGCCTTTTAGCAGTAAAGAGAAGCCCAGTTTCCCAACTGTTTCTAAAATAATCCATTTTCTCAAGACCATAGTTAATTCTGTACTGATAGGTGGTAGAAATGACTCCTATCTTATTTAAAGGATAACGTGTGATGTTGTCTCTTTAAACTACTTATGCAAGTGTAATACAAAATATAATTATTTCAGACCAATGTAGTTTGATGTTTACAATGTCTATTTTGACTACTGCCAAGTATTCTTTTGTGCATATGCTTTTATTCAGCAAATATTTCTTGTGCTCTTACTGTTTTAGGCACTTGAGATACATCAGTAAACAATATAAAAATTTCTGCACTCATGGAGCTCACACTCTAAGTATCACACTCTCAAGAAGTCTTTTGATAATAAGGGCATAGACGCAATCAACTTTTAAGCTAATTTGTTTAAAAATTAAAAATTGTAGCCATTGGAACTATGCTGCTTGCTTAAAATATCATAACTTTAAATATTTAATTTCAACAGGACTTAGACATTTAAGTTCTGAAGTACCACAATAATAATGATAGCTAAAATGAACTGAATATTTAATAATTGTATGCACTGTGGTACATATTTTACATGCATTTTATCATATAAAGTTTGAAACAACTTCTCTGGTAGATACTATTATTAATTCCATTATGCAGATGAAGAAATGATGTCAGAGCCACAGGTCACATTAGATTGAATAGTTAGAATCAGCATTTGAGCGCAGGTCCACCTGAACCCAAACCTTGCACTCAAAAGAGATAAAAATCTTGCTCAAGATAACACAGCAATATTATATTAGAGATAAGTAGAATATAATATGATTATTAAGTATTTACTCTATATTGTCATAGCAAGAAAATGAAATCAAGAAATATATTATTTTATCATTATAATTTAAAACTAAATAATTTTACATATAACATATCTATGCTAACAAGATCTTTTCAATATACTCATTTTGATACAAAAGCAAAGATCAATCTTTGATATCCAGCTTGCCTTGCTTAATTGCATTGCCTTACTTAATTTGACTATGTATTAACTTAAGACTAATTCAACCCTTTTTTCATGATTAGGGTTTTCTTAGTTCTCAGAAAAACATCATTCTCCCTTCACAGTTGCCTACAAATTACATCTACAAAAAACAAACAAACAAAAAAAAAAAACCTTCCTAATTTAAGCTTGCCTTGGTGAAAGTTCCCTTCTTTTTCTAAAAACAGAATATAAAAAATAATTACAGTTAGTTACATATTTCTAATAGCTGATTTGGGGCTAAATAAGGTTTCACCTTTTATTATTCCTCTCACCTTGGTATATAATGTGAAATCCTGGTTTGTTTTGTGAATAGTCGCTGTGAAAATACAAGCTGGTTTCATGGGTCGTGCTAAATATGGAAGATGGTATTTGAGGACCACTAAGCCGGCCAATAACAGTACTAGTTTCTGAGGATCCACTTCTTACTTCCAAGTAATCATGTATGGTTTCCGTAGAAAAATTTACAAACTGAAGATGCACCCCTAGAAAAGAAAGAACAAACATATTTTCTTGCCAAATTAAACAAACACACACATATCAATATGCTTACATATGTTTCTGTGTAGGGGAGGCATACTCTCAAGATCTGGGCTATGGGTTTACTGTATATCTTGTACAGTTAGCTTTGGTATGTTTCAAAGTAAAGGCAGTCCCTTGGTTACGAACGTCTGATTTACAGGCAACTCATAGTTAAGAATGGATTGCCATAAAACCTATTATATTGAAAATTTGAGTTAAACATATACAACGTTTGCAATAACAAATGCACACACTACTTTGTGATGCTCATGAAACATTGCACTGTTTGGAAGAGTTTGTTAAGTGTTTTATATGCATAGAAAGGTAAAATATATACTATATACTAAGACAAACATTTGATTGTTGTTGTTAGGTGCCATCAAGTTGGTTCCAACTCATAGCAACCCTATGCACCACAGAACGAAACACTGCCCAGTCCTGTGCCATACTCACAGTCGTTGATATGTTTGAGCACACTGTGGCAGCCACTGTGTCAGTCCATCTCGTTGAAGGTCTTCCTCTTTTTCACTGACCCTGTACTTTACCAAGCGTGATGTCCTTCTCCAGGGACTGATCCCTCCTGACAACATGTGCAAAGTATGTAAAACGTAATCTTGCCATCCTTCCTTCTAAGGAGCATTCTGGTTGTACGTCTTCCAAGACAGATTTGTTCGTTCTTTTGGCAGTCCATGGTATATTCAATACTCTTCGCCAACACCACAATTCAGAGGCGTCAGTTCTCGTTCAGTCTTCCTTATTCATTGTCCAGCTTTCGTATGTATATGATGCGATTGGAAATACCATGGCTTGGGTCAGGTGCACCTTAGTCTTCAAAGTGACATCTTTGCTTTTCAACACTTTAAAGAGGTCTTTTGCAGCAGATTTGTCCAATGCAATGCGTCTTTTGATTTCCTGGCTGCTGCTTCCGTGGGTGTTAATTGTGGATCCAAGTAAAATGAAATCCTTGACACCTTCAATCTTTTCTCCATTTATTATGATGTTGCTTATTGGTCCAGTTGTCAGGATTTTTGTTTTCTTTATGTTGAGGTGTAATCCATACTGAAGGCTGTGGTCTTTGATCTTCACCAGTAAGAGCTTCAAGTCCTCTTCACTTTCAGCAAGCAAGGTTGTGTCATTTGCATATTGCAGGTTGTTAATGAGTCTTCCTCCAATCCTGATGCCCCTTTCTTCTTCATATAGTCCAGCTTCTCAGGTTATTTGCTTAGCATATAGATTGAATAGGTATGGTGAAAGGATGCAACCATGACGCACAACTTTCCTGACTTTAAACCACGCTGTATCCCCTTGTTCTGTCCGAACAACTGCCTCTTGATCTGTGTACAGGTTCCTCCTGAGCACAATGAAGTGTTCTAGAACATTTGACTAACTGATGCTAAATAAGAAACATACGTTTCTTGTTCCGACTTACTTACAAATTCAACTTAAATACACTTAGAAATGAATCTTGTTCATAACCAGGGAACTGTCTGTAATAGAAAATTGCTCTCAAATGTCCACTATCTGTTACAAGGGAAAATCTCTCTCATTTTATTATCATGTCACTGTAGAAAAATTGATCCATGAAAGTGGCTGTGTTACTTGTTAATATTATTTAAAATTGTATCAACCAATTTTAATGGTAAAAAGTCATTTAGTAATTTACATTATGCATAAGGCCAATTGAAAGTCAAGAAATGATTGCATTTTTAAAAATATGTTAGCATAATCAGATTTGATCATTACATTAGAAGTTGGTTATTCATCTATAGGGATAAATTAACTACTCCAAAATATCATCTAGGGATATTTAATTTACAAGAGTGCTCTTTTAGTGTTTTGCTTGTCTGAAGACAATGATATATATGTTGTTGTTAGCTGCCATCAAGTCAATTCCGACTCACAGAGACGCCATGTGACAAGGTGGAATTGCCACATAAGGTTTTCTAGGCTGTGATCTTTACAGGAGGAGACTGCCAGGACTTTCTCCCACAGCGCCTCTGGATGGGTTTGAACAGACAATCTCTCAATTAGCAACCAAGTGCTTAACGGTTGCGCCACCAAGGCTCCTTATAAATATAACAGCCTCAATAAAATCTAGTGATCATAGTTATATGTGGTCACATTATAAAGTAGTCTCAATCTCTTTATACACAGACCAATCAAAATATGAGACAGTGAAATATTCCTGGAATTGAAAAAATAAACTTTAAAAAACGCTTTAAAATATGTTGACATATTAATGTTCAAGTTTTGTTAAGCTGACATTTGTCTTAATACTACCAGTCTTCAAATTATTTATAATAAAAACTGGGTTTTTTTTTTCTTTTTCTTTTTGCTAGGCACTGTTTTCGGTCACTTATATATGTCAATTTATCTAGTTCTTATAGTTATTCATGACAATGAGGAAACTGAGGCAGAGAAAAGTTAAACAACATGCTAAATTTACACAGCAAGCTAACAGAAGTGAAATTCCAAGTCTGGCTCTGTGACTCCCACGCTCTTGCTCTCCATACTTACACTAAGGCTCTCAAGTAAGTTCATGTTCTGTTAATAGGTGATGAAAAAGAGTTCCATGGACAAATAAATTTGGGAAATATTTAAAGGATGCTTTGAAAACCTAGTTTATGTAAACACTAACTTCTTAGAGCCTTGAAAACATGCTACTATAATGTGTGAGGCTTGAAGATATGCTTATTTTCTTTTAAAATTTTCTCCTTAGCCTCCTTTTTAAAAGACATCTTGTCAGTAACTGTTTTATGAACTCCTGAGAGAGTACTGTTTTTAACTTTTGAGATATATTCATTTTTCTTTTAAAAACTATAAATTATTTGTTCAAATACACTAGACTAATATTTGATTTAACCAAAGCTAAATAAAAACACTAGGATTATTTAAATGTAATCAATCAGAAACAGACTCTTGCATTTTCATCTCTGAATTAGATATGTATATTTTTATTTTTATTTTTTAATGAATTTGCTTTTAAAATCAAAGAAGTATCAGTAAGAGGTATTTGAAGTTTTGTTGAAGATGATGTTATAATGACACTATTGAAAATATTTTTAATAATTTACATATATATATATATACAACCCCCCCAAAAAAACCCGTTGCCGTCGAGTTGATTCCGACTCATAGTGACCCTGTAGGACAGCACAGAACTGCCCCATAGGGTTTCCAAGGAGTGGCTGGTGGATTGTAACTGCCAGCCTTTTGATTAGCAGCCAAGCTCTTAACCTTTGTGCCACCAGGTCTCCGCACAGATATATCATTCTAATTCTAATGATATAATTCTAACACACACTAAAACACCAAGAATTATATTATTAGAATTAGAATGATATCATATTTATGTAGGTATTTAATCCTAGAAATAAAAATCTGTAGCACTTTTCAAATGAAAAGTCTGATTTACAGAGAAAATTGAATGAATTCAAGAGATTATCAAAAAATTTATCCACATAATACCTAGTTAGAATAAGAAAAAGTTACAAAAGATAATTTACATGAAAATTATGTTGAATTTATCACTGCTACACATATATAACTCAGCATATAGCCATGTATATCAGCTGAAAAATGTTATAAAGTATCTATGTATATTATTAGAAAATATCCATCAGTCTTTCAATTACCCAAATACTCCAGGTGAAAATGTATTTTAATTAAGCTTCAATAATATAAACTTCACTCCTCAATTCACATGATAGTTTGTCCTTATAAACTAATCTGTAACTTGTGAACATTGTGTAAGTTCTTATTAGACACTGATATATATTTTCAAGGATGCACTAATGAATACAGAAAGCTCTTTCACATGTTTTGAATATACATACCAAAGCCTATGGGCAGCTTTATTGTCCATGTGCAATCTAAACTGCTGGGGTAGTTTCCAGGAAACCCAGGACTGAGAATCACACCACTGAAATCTGACATAGCACCACCGCACTGAGCTGCAAAATAATAGAAGTCTTATATAAATCGAGCAGTGGAATAATTTAGTATACTAAAAGAACACTGAAATCATCTCAAGTTTTAATCAAGTCTCAAAACTGTTTGATATAAATTTGAATATTGCCAACTCTTACCATACACTGGTATTCAAAGATAATAATTTGGAATGCATTTTCTAAAATAACATTAAAAAATGCTCTTTGCCTCAGAAGAAATTGTGCAAGCTAAATGGATTACTGAACGTCAAGTAGCAGCTCATATGCAGTGAATACAATTGAACAATGAAGATATGTCCTTTTCCACAGCAAGTAGTTTACTTCTCTTCCCTAAGTACTTCTAGCAATGTTTTGAATCATTCCAAAGATGATATAATTTAGACTTAAATCAGGCTAACAACATCTGCTCTGACTATGTATCATATTCAAGAGGAAACAATCTTCCCTCCTTTCCCTCTTATTGTGAGAAGGCCATGTAAGGAATTCTATAGAAAATGCTGGTTTCTATTTGTAATGTCTAAATTCCATGGCCTCACTTCATCCTAAGAAGAATCTAGACAAAGATTGTTTAGTTGTTGTGAGCCTCTGCATCAATTCTGACTTATAGCGACTCTATAGGACAGGGTAGAATTGCCCCATAGGATTTCCTAGGCTGTAATCTTCACAGTTCTTTTCTCTCAAGGAGCCACTGGTGGGTTCGAACCATCCACCTTTCAGTTAGCAGCCTAGCACTTAATCATTGTGCCACCAGGGCTCCATAGACAAAGATTCCCATAAAAATCTGTTGCCATCGAGTTGATTACGACTCATAGTGACTCTATAGGACAGAGTAGAACTGCCCCATAGGGTTTCCAAGAAGTGGCTAGTGACCTCGAACTGCCAATCTTTTGCTTAGCAGCAGAACTCCTAACCACTGTGACACCAGGGCTCTAGACAAAGATTAGGGAAGTGCAAAACACGTAAAAAGATGCTCCAGAGCTTGAGAATTTAAATAAAATTTATCATTGTGAGAGCTTTGGTATACTTATTATACTGGTTTACTATTGAGAAGCTAAGTAAAAATTGTAAGAACAGACAGTTATTCAAATTTTAATTTTACATAATTAGGTAGAACTACTTAGCATGCACTAAAGAGCAATTGTACTGTAGAAGTCAATTTTTCCTTCAAATGCACATTTTATGATTTAACCATAGAAGGACTATAAATGAATATCTGCTAATTGTGGGTTGCAAAATCAAATTTTATGGATTCTTATGGATTTTAAAAGTTATCTTTATAGAATACTTACTTGCAATTTCACTAATTTATTTCTTGCTAAGAATAATAACATAAATATTCAAACATCATATATGTAAATATCATAAGGGCAAAGTAAGTAGAAATTTTATCAATGCTCTGTACAACATCTAATAACCACTTTGACAGCTTTTTAAAATATGTGAACAATAAATTATGCATAAGCAGGAATTTTTACTAGGGATTTTTTTCTATACATCTTGAAATCAACCTGAATATAAACCTTTCTTTCAAACTTGTGATACTCCAGTATATTTTCCCATCCTTCTGAAATCTTAGTTCATCTATCCTTAACAAAGCAATTTTCAACATATGAGCCATTAATGTTTCACCTATTTATTTTTCTAGAATTTGATTCTACGCGTATATTCATCACATGATCTGAAAATGAGTGTTACAGGAAGATATTTCGGTCAATGAAAAATATTTTTAAAGTTTCTAGAAAGACTACATTTGTCGGCTTGTTTTAAGTTTGCTTAGCTTTATGATGAATTTTGTGTAAAAGAACAGAAGGACTATCTTTTACTTCTCTGCCTTCACGATTCCAAGTCATCGAGCTGCTCATTGTCCCTCTAGTTCTGCTACTTTCCATCTTTTTAGATATGATCTGAAAATCCTGTTCTCTGCCTTGTCCACCCTTCTACAGTGAAATCCAAAAATTAAAGGAGGAATCAAAAATCAAATCCCAAAATGAAAAATCAAAGGAGAAAAAAGAGTAAATAGATAATGAAAAAGGAAGAAAAATAATAACAACATCATGAAAGACATATGAAGGATACAAAAAGGCAGCTGCCTTCCTCTCTGCATCCATGTTTTATTTCTTCAGTGCCTCTGCAATCTCACACACTCCTATGCCTTTAACGTCAATTTTGTGTATATTATCAATGGCTTCTAAGTAGACTCTTTTTTACCCCATTACCCTCTTTTTGTTACAGACACGGCCATACTGTAGTCCTCCAAGCTAAAAATCAACTTTGATTCTTCCTTCGTATTTGTCTCTAATATATAAGATCTCATATGAGTTTTCTTTCATCAAAATTTCTGGCAGATTCTCTGTTTATCTCCCAGGTCTCAAGGCTGTAATCTTATTACCTAATGATCAGAGTTTTAAGACATTCTCTGAATCAGCCTCCTGCCTTCAGTTTCTCCTATAGTATCAACACAGTGTCACTTCAAATACTTCAATTGTCTACCAAATGTAATTTTATTATTTTCTACCAAATAATATATTTTTTAAATTTCCTATCAAATAATATTTTATATAATTTTCTACCAAATAATATTCTATATTTTTATTATTAAAATTTTAATAATTTTATTTAATTTTCAACAAAATAATATTTTATTAAAATATTACCTCCATCCAATACTTCCATTGAAAACAATATATAATGGAAATGAAAATTTAATCAATAATTTAATACTTTATTTACCTAGAAATTTAGTATTTTTTAACTGCAATAACTGGCTTTAGTAATATGACAAAATTAGAGCTGCCATATAATATTGGGGTGATATTTAAATTGGTACAACCTTGTGAAAGCAAGTTATATTTATCAAAGCCTTTTTTTTTTTCCAATGACTTTAGTCAACACAATCTCACCTTTCTAAATTTCTTCATGTAGTCAATGGTACAATTTAACACTAAAATATCCCCTTATCATTTCATTTTTCTTATTTCTACCACTCATCCTTATCTATTCCAAATCAACAGTAACCAATAGGATGTTTACTTATTTTTCTTATCTATGGGCATTCCTATCAAGTAATACTGAGAAAACATTATTGGAACTAGAAAAACTAATACTTTTTGTCAGTTTCTACACCAATGGCCGAAGATCAAACGTGTTGTGGGGCGACCTCAAGGACGTCATACATGAAGAAAGCAAAAGTCACTAAAAACACAGGAAAGAAAGAAAATACCAAAATGGATATCAGAAGACTCTGAAACTTGCTCTTGAACCTAGAGTACCGAAAGCAAATGGAAGATAGGATGATGTAAACGAGCTGAACAGAAGATTTCAAAGACAGGCTAAAAAAGACAAAGTAAAGTATTATAATGAAATGTGCAAAGACCTGGAATTAGAAATTCAAAAGGGAAGGACACACTTGGCATTTCTCAAGCTGAAAGAACTGAAGAAAAGATTCAAGCCTCTAGTTATAATACTGATGGATTCTTTGGGCAAAATACTGAAAAATGCAGAAAGCATCAAAAGAAGATAGAAGCAACACACAGAGTCACTGTACCAAAAAGAATTGGTTGACGTTCAACCATTTCAGGAGGTAGCATATGATCTAGAACCAATGGTACTAAGGGAGAATTCCAAGCTGCACTGAAGGCATTGGCGAAAAAACAGCCTCCAGCAGGTGATGGAATACCAACTGATATATTTCAACAAATGGATGTAATGTCGGAGACACTCATCTATGCCAAGAAATTTTGAAGACAGCTATCTGGCCAACTGACTGGAAGAGATTTTTATTTGTGCCCATTCCAAAGAAAGGTGATCCAAGAGAATGCAGAAATTATCTAGCAATATTGTTAATTTCACAAACATGTACAATTTTGCTGAAGATAATTTGAAAACGGTTGCAGCAGTACATTGACAGAGAACTGCCAGAAATTCAAGCTGGATTCAGAAGAGGACGTGGGACAAGGGATATCATTGCTGATGTTAGATAGATCTTGGCTGAAAGCAGAGAATACCAGAAAGATGTTTACCTGTGTTTTATTGACTATGTAAAGGCATTCAACTGTGTGGATCATAATAAATTATGGATAACATTGTGAAGAATGGGAATTCCAGAACACTTAATTGTGCTCATAAGGAACCTGTACACAGACCAAGAAACAGCTGTTTGAACAGAACAAGCAGATACTTCATGGTTTAAAATCAGGAAAGGTGTGCATCAGGGTTGTATTCTTTCACCATACTTAATCAGTCTGTATGCTGAGTTTATAATCCGAGAAGCTGGACTATATGAAAAAGAATGTGGCATCAGAACTGGTGGGAGACTCATTAACCACATGTGATATGCAGATGACACAACATTGCTTTCTGCAAGTGAAGAGGACTTGAAGCACTTACTGACGAAGATCAAAAACTAAAGCCTTCAGTATGGATTACACCTCAACATAAAGAAAACAAAATCCTCACAACTATACCAATAAGCAACATCATGATAAACGGAGAAAAGATTAAAGTTGTCAAGGATTTCATTTTACTTGGATCTATAATCAATGCACATGGAAGCAGCAGTCAAGAAACCAAAGGACATATTGCATTGAACAAGTCTGCTGCAAAAGTTCTCCTTAAAGTGTTAAAAAAAAACGAAGATGTCACTTCAAGGAATAAGGTGCTCCTAACCCAAGCCATGGTATTTTGAATCACCTCATATGCATGCCGAAGCTGACAATGAATAAAAAAGACTGAAGAAGAATTGATACTTTTGAATTATGGTGTTGGCAAAGAATACTGAATATACCGTGGACTGCCAGAAAACTGAGCAAATATGTCTTGGAAAAAGTACAGTCAGAATGTTCCTTAGAAGCAAAGATGGCAAGGCCTTGTTTCATGTATTTTGTACAAGGTAAAGGAGAAGTTCCTGAAGAAGGACATCATTCTTGATACAGTAGAAAGTCAAGGAAAAAGATGAAGACCTTCAGTAAGATAGACTGACACAGTGGCTGCAACAATGGGATCAAACATAGTAATGTGAGGATAGTGCAGGATCAGGCGGTGTTTCATTCTGTTGTACGTAACGTCGTCTTGAGTAGGGCTCGAGTTGAGGACACCTGACAATAACAACAATATACACATTGTGTCTTTAAAGTTTTATAAAGACTGTAAATGATTTATAGTTATTAAACTTACCCAAACAAATTGGAATTGGATAATTCCATCTTCTTACAGGGCCTGGCATACATGTAATGTGAGAATGACCCTACATAAACAAGACAATGCAGTTTGGTAAACATTTATAAAAAGCCTAACTTAAACATAGTACAGTGAATACTCATCATGAAAGCAAGCTTAAAACTATATTGTCATTTTTATGTTATTCTGCTTACTTTTACTGGAAATCAGTATTACTTAGAATGAGAAAACTAGTTATGTATAATTGTGATAAAATGTAAAATATAATAAGAACCCTGATAGCAAAATTAAGATTCCATATCAATTAGAATTGTGGTTGTAATATTTTTCAATCAAAAGCTGTTCTACTAAGATCTGTAATGGTGATACAAGTATAGTGGTCATAAACATAGTGGCTTATAATATCTTATTGTAATTGTTAAGGCGAAATAGTTTAAGAATAATTGTACAATAATTCATAAAAACATTAAAACAAGTCAATTATAGTATATTAATTTTTTTAATTGAAATATGAAGTCCAGGAACATCTGATTGCACTTCCGAGACTAATAATTTGTGACACAACTTTAAAGAGTATAAATTACTAATTTTTAATTTTTCTTTCTCTAAGGAATTTGTTTACATAACATGTGAAACAGTCCTCCAAAAAGCCTTCAAAATAAGATCAATATAGATACTTAAAATCAGTATTCTATTTTACACATCCACTTCTTTAGCAAAATATATGTGTTGTTAATTTTCACTGATTTGGGGAAATTATTATTATGGAAGATTTCTTTTAATGCCTTAAGTAGCCCTTTACTTTAATTTTCAAATGCTAAACGTCCAGGATTTCAACTGTCAGAACCCTATGTGAGTAAAGAGAAAAGTGTAGTAAAGCTTAATTTTGATCCAACATCATTTTTTATTACTTCCGAATAAAACAAATTTAGTCAATTCTAGCAATTTCTCTCACCCATACATTTTATTGGTCAATTGAACATCGTTTTGTTTTAAGACTAAACTATGCAATCCAGGTTCAACATTGCTGTAGAACATGTGGCTTATCAGGAGTTGGTCTTTTCAAATATTCTTAAAGGGCAGTGAAAATCAAAACCATATTTTAAAAATAGACTTACCTGAAGTGAATATCCTCGGTCACATTGAAAGGATACCACATCACCAACCATGTATCTGTCTCCTACTTTAATTCCACTGCTAGGAGTTTGTGGTTCAGGACAGGAATCCAAACCAATTGCTAAGAATATTTAATGATATGAATATAAGTACATTTCAAATTATGAATGCTTAAGTCATGCATATTAGGTTGTCAAAATTGAATAATGCTATCACATTAAACTAGATTTCACATTGTGGATACTATATAAACAAGATTTAAGTGTAGATACTAACAACAATGTGCACTGGAACTGCATCATGAAACAACTTCTTTTGAATCTTTACAGCATCATTAAATAGCTGTGTGATTACACTTAGATGATTTTCTTAATTTCCAGCCTTCTTGTCTTCTACTTTAAAACAAAACTAAAAATTGCTAAATATAAAATTGCTCAAATAATAATAATTTATTGTGATAATAAAATAAAATTATATTTGTAAAACATTCTTAGTATAATTGCAAATTATATGCTATTTTGTCCCCATCTCCTGGCACCTTTTTCCTTTGTACAAAGTGGTGCTGTTTAACCCATGAGGTATATTTAGTTGTATTTATTATCATATGCAAATTTATAAAAATATAAATATAAGTAAGATTTGTTCTCCAAACATACTATAATCAGAAAGGAGAAAAACATTTAACTTGTTGAGGCCTGAAAATTATTATGTAACACTTGAATTCAGTTATTTCTGAGAGGGAGATCATGATACAATTCAAAACTCTTCAATTCTTTTTACATTAAGAAATTATTTTCAACATAAAAAAAAAGCATTCTAATGGTAAAAGGTTTTCCTAAAATGATTTATCTAAAGACTTAACAAATTGTTTCATTCCTTGCCAAAACATTTTTAAAACCTGTGACTGCGTTATTATTAAAAGATTTTTTCCATTAAATTCCAATGTTTATTATTTATTTATTTTTTAATAACACATTTTTTAGCTAATTTAATGCACATTTACCATATTTTTATGCAGATAATGCTCATCTTCTATGCTTGTTTGCCAACGATGCCTCTCCACCACAACGTATTTTAGTAAACATGCAAAAAAAATTAGCACAGCAGCACTTACGAAAATACCCCCCAAAGGGAGGGTGTGGTTGGCAAAAACGTAGTGTGTGTTATTTTATAAAAACCATTAACAACTAAACCCTAAACTATGACAATTCTTCATATGGACCTTCACTACACAACCAGGTTATTTCCCAGTAATAGATGATCTCCTAGCATCACCTTCTACTTTACTTTGGGGCACTTAACACAAATTGATATTGATCAATCAAGGTGTATCTCTCCTCTGAGAATGGAAGCTCCGTAACGGCAGTTTATAGCACAGTGTGTTGAAGAGGCACTCAATAAACAGTGCCTGAATGAATAAAAGAATAGTACAAGAAACAGAGTGAAACTCTATCTTAATTATTTCTTAGTAAATATAAATGTCTAATTCAGCAAATGGAGGATATTTTGTCTATCTAATAATAAAAAGGTCTGACTTCCTCATATCATGTCAAATTAAGAGACATTTAAGGATACAAAATGACTTAAAAGCAGTGACTTTATAGAGTATTGATTAGATTAGACATGAGGCAGTAAAGAGCAGCTGTAAATTAGTCTTTGATAAGGCATTTAAGGCAATTCTGAATGAGATAAGGGGAGTCTGTTTACTGGAGTTCCAATGTTCATTGACTTAATTAGCTAGGTTTCCAAGCACGCATCATGTTCGATATTTCTTTATTTTTTGTTATCTTGGATTTACAGGTCTAGAAAAAAAATTGGTTATAATTAAACTGTGACATGCTTTTTAATTATTAGGGATTTAAGTTTTATTTCCCCAACAAGATTTTGAGATCCAAGCATAGGTAGAAACTGTCTTACACTTGTTTTAATCTAATTTAATACTTATTAATAAACCTGACACATTAAATGTGTCTGACTTCATACAGCCCTTTTCAGGAGTTAATGAATAACAAAAAAAGTGGTTTATGATATAAATAAATATATATGTCTTGTCAATATGATTTCACTTCCCTTTGGTACAATCTTAGTTATTGGGGATCCTGAACAGTACATTTATCACTCTTCACCATTAAGGTCATTCCTGCAACCATTCTTATTAAGGAGCCTACATTTTGTACATGTTCATTTCTCTTGTGCTTCTATCAAGTACTCCATTCAGGCTCAGATACACAGAAAACTAGTAATGTCCAGCAGAAGTGAATTCCTCTTTTGGTACAGTGATACAGTAGAATATTGAGCAGCTGTTAAAAATGAGGATTTTACATAATACATATAGACATAGTAAAATATTTATTGTAAGTTTTAACTTAGAAAGTATGATATAAAACACTATAAATGATGTAATTGAATTTTTTAATTAAAAATTCTTTTAAAAATATATTTGAATTAAAAAAAATTCATTAAATGCATGTAATCACAAAGAAAAATCACCAAAATAACTAGCTCTTAACCATGGCACCACCAGGGCTGCTGTAATATTAGCAGCGGCTAATGATTCTTGATTTCGAGATCATAGGTGATTTATATGATCCTCCTTGTATTTTCCTACACTTCCAAATTTTCTTAAATGAACATGAATTATTTTTGTAATTAATAAAATTACTTATGGAATGAATTCGTAGTAGCAGACAATTTTTGGGGTAGAACATAACTTCCTTCTATTTTTCTAGAAGAGATTGAGGTGGAGCAGCTAATCTCTGTTGAACATCATTGTTGCAGGAGAAAAAAAAGTGATGAAAAATTAGATAAGCCAGAGAAGTCATAGGTTGACAGCCTATTTATTTTGAAGCTTATTTTTTTTTAATTTTTTTAAAATAAAACAGAAACATCTGAAATTCCTGTAGTTTAAATTTTATAATCATTTGTGAACACAAATAAACTTCCAATTGATTAAATAGTAACTTAAAAATTTCTTAA
Source organism: Trichechus manatus latirostris (assembly GCF_000243295.1). Lineage (NCBI taxonomy): Eukaryota > Metazoa > Chordata > Mammalia > Sirenia > Trichechidae > Trichechus > Trichechus manatus. The sequence continues at coordinate 331,788 of NW_004443958.1, forward strand.
GAGTTATATTTCTCTTCTTTAAAATGAAAAACCAATAGACTGTTTCTAAGAATCAACAAGAAAAAAGAATTTTTGTAAAAATGTTGCAAAAGCTGGTCTCCTGTTTATCCAAGGCAATAAAAGTATTGAGCCATTTTAAGCTTCATGAGTGTAAATTTTGTAAAATCATGTCATTGGCAATAAAAGATACTCTCTGGGTAATTTTTTTTTTTTAATGAGAATTGTATCAATTAATCTACTGTTGTAGCCAAAAAAAAAAACAGAAAAGAATCCAGGGGCAAATCCATACCAAAAAATTTCATAGAGTTCTCTCTGCTGTCCAATTACTGTAGGCAGTTATCCTGGCTGAAAACATTAAACTCTCAGTTCTTCATATTTCCACATTTATTTATAAGCAACAAACTATACTTTCCAATTCTGTTCACAAGACAATCAATCTGGAGCAGAAAGTGTTGTTAATCATTTATAGCTGATCATTCTGATTTATTGTTTTTATCCAAACTTCATTCATTTATGTATTCAAAATCATAATGGAATACTAGTATTCCTAGTATTCCATTATGATTATGAATGAGTCTCTAATGTATTAAGATAGAAAGAGAGAGGGGATAAAGGCTTAATTACTGCTAAGACTCTCAATAAGATTGTTTTGTTAAAGGAAAAAGTCATTCGAGAATTTGACATGACAACTTATGTAGAAAAGTCTATAATAGTTCATTCCATTATGAGTTCTCTGAATCACAGTGTTTGAGGCAACATGATTGTTTTATGTAATTTCACATCATGTACAACTGAAAATATTTCAAATGGTTTCAATTTCTTAGAGAAACTTTCTATGTTGAGGAGTTAATTTATTGTTGGCACTTACAAACTGGAATTTAATATTAAGTTCAATCCACTTTAAAATCAACATTGTAAAATATATTGGTCCTTGAATATTCTAAAAAGGTTTAGCACCCAAAACAGCCAAGTTTATGTTAAATTTGGCCTTAGTATTAACTAAAACTCTCCATTGTATGCATAGGCTATAAACAAAGTTCGAGGAAACTTGTAAATCTCCCAGAAGTCTTTGTAGTAAAAAACTAAGATATCAAAATTTATTGAAAATGAAGACCATGAAATTGGATTTACATCCACGTGAGAAACGAAAAGAAGATGAATCATGTGTCTTCTTTACACAGGAGGTTAGACTTATTTTTTTAAACTGTTTTATGTGAAAGTTTACACAGCATACTAGGTTCCCATTTAACAATTTTTATACAAATAGTACTGTGACCTTGGTTACAATTTTCACAATATGTTAGCAGTGTCATTTTTCCTTTATGTTTGATCTATTTCCATTGATACAGCTTCCTGCCCCTCCTTGCCCTCCTTGCTTGATAACAGCCAGAGAAAAATTTAGTTGGTGATAGTTAAACGGTGATTTCAATATGAGCTGGTCTAACAGTTTGAAGAACTTGTAGAAAACTGCATTAGTAATCATGTATACTTTTTTCCCCCTGATATAAAGTACCTCACAAGTAATTAATTATTCCACTGAACAAACAAAAGTCAAATACCTGTTATGTACCATAAATTAATGATCATTTGTGGACATGTTTTTTGGAAGGAACATTTCTGACACTGTTAATGGTCAGTGATGGGCAGCATTGGTTTGGAAATGTGCTGTGGTGCAGGCTTAACTCACATTTACCTTGATCGCTAACATTTTATGAATGAGCAAGGCCGAGATCAACGAGCTCATTTAAACTGCCAGATGTAAGCTCATATGGTAAAGCAATCATTCATTACCATGCTTGGGAGCATTTCAGTATCTTCAAAACCTAAATGTGGAAAGGACTTGGAAAGAGATGCCCAAAGGTTCTAGGTCATTTAATAACAATGATTACATGAAGCTAGTAACTTCTATGTGTCCTTTTGGAGTTTCCTGCCTTCTCATTTCCTTTTAGCTGGTGACTGAGCCAAAGAGATTCTAAGGGATATGCCACAATGGCAGAGGTATCAGGTCAGTGCAGCAAGCAAATATCCTAGAGTGTATATGAAAAAAAGAAAAATAGTCACAAAAAACAACAAAAAAATGTCTTCAGGGCAAAAATTTCCATGGAGAGTTTAGTATGTTTTGTACCAGTCTGGAACATGTGTCTTTCATAGGAATAGCACCGAAACTAAAAAAGAACTAATTTCCTTTTCTTGTGCCTTAGGGGCAAACAATATTTCAAGGTTCAACATGGAAAGATAACTCACATATAGAATTCACATAATATAAAGTTATTGTTTTTTTCTCAAAATTCTTAACTCAATCTGAACAAGTATTTGAATATTCAGTAACAGCAATTATAGAAAAATTTAGCCTACAGAATAATACCAAATAAGTTAAATGATAAAATGTTAAATAAGCAATAAGTGAACACCTCTGTGTATTCTGTAATATGTTAGATGCTGGAAGTGCAAAGATCAGTTAGCAACATAAGCCCATACCCTAAAGTAGCACTTGGGAGAGCAGGAAGGGCAGCTAGTTTAACAGACGATTACTGTGTAGTGACACCATCGCAGTAACTGGAGGTTCTTTGTTCCAATAATTTTCTCAGATGGAAATAACCCATGGAAAAATGATGGTTTTGCCCATTCATGGTAATGAAGGAGAAGGAAAGTGATTTTCTGGCAGAGAAAATTTCATGTTAAAGGTACGGAGTTTTAAAAAGTGATTTTTCTTTTTATGAAATAAGGAGGAGCATTTTCTCCAAACACATTGCTGTATTTTGAGGATAGCATCAAGAAATGAAGCTGAAAGAAGAGACAGGAAACAGATTTTGAAGAGTCTTAAAATCTTATCCAAAGTAGGAAATTTGAACTTTCCTTCTTTGGGTAATGAGGGGAGGGGAGAATTCAGAATCATTAACAGCTCAACCTTTTAAATGAAGCCTGGCTCCTCTATGTGCATGGAAAGTCTGAGAAGCTATCCCTCAATCTATTCACCTCTAAAATGGAATAACAAAAAAGACCATCTCATAGGAATGTTGTGATGGTTAAAGAAAACAAAACGTACATAATACTTGGAACAGTGTCAGGATATAGTAAGCTCTCAGTTAATGTTACCATTACTATTGACTGGTTTGAAGCCAGAAAGCGACATTATTTGTGTTTTAGATAGATAACTCTGTTAAAGGATACCATTCCTATTGTCATGAGGTTATATCCTTGTATGTTGAAGAGCAATATGTTTCACATAAACATCTGGAAATATTCATATAAAGAAAATATACAAAGATGTATACAAAATGCAAGATTTTAATAACTTTGAGTCTTTTGATTGACCCAAAATAAGAAGCTTCCTTTATATGCAGCAAAGGTGCTATTGGTCATACTGCGAGAAAATCCATGTGATGAGAAGTGTTATTAGCTCAAGAATAACTAAATAAAGTTTATGAAGACAAAACCACGATGTTTACAGAATTCAGAACCTTAGGCTAAAAGTATCTCTAAGTCAACACTATGAAGAGGTGAAAAGTCAGTGAAACAGCTAGGAAATAGATTTTGATTAAAATAACAGAGGAAACAAACTATGATTTAACTATAAGGGCCTTATAGGGTTAAGGTGGGAAAATATGTTTATAAAGTTCAATTATGCTTATTTATATGTATCATAGTCTGTGTTAATGGTAGTTGAAATTAGAAATGACAAATATTAACTTTTAATTTGGGCAGGAGGTGTTTCTACAATTAATATTTTATCAGATGTTGATGTGCATAAACTAGTTAGAACAAGAAAATTAGTGTAAGTAAAAATACAATCAATCTTAAAATTCTATTTTCTCAAATAATCAATTACATAATTAGCCCAAAGGAGGAGACCATTTTTAGTGATTATAAAAGTAAACTCATTAAGACTAATGCATTATCTCTTAAGCATACCTCTCCAGGATGGAAAGCAACAAAATAACTGTCGTACCAAATCTTCTTTTATTTATAAGCTGGAGTACAGTGGATGCATTTTTGGTCATTTACTATTTTATGGCTATTTTCATACTTTTGAGTATTCAGATTAGCACTCCAACTATTGCACAGGATAGAAAGATGCGTTCAGATCCTCTAAGTTTTTTCCAGGATTTACAGCAAAATTATTATAGCAGATATAGGAGTGCTCTTTGACCTTTGTCTACCTCAGATAATATGTCCTGAGATCTTTGAGAACCACACCCCCAAAATCTGCAAATATCATCACTGCATCTAGTTTCCCTTTTCAAAATATGTGCCTGTTTACAGTTCAAAATCCAAAATGGCTCAATGAGGTACAGATGCTGCATGGTCCCTCTAGGATTTTCCACTAGGGAGATTTAAATGTGTGCTTCAACAAATGTAAAGAAATGTAATGGAAAAGACATAGGCATATTACAAACAGTCAACAGACAAACACAAAATCCAAGTGACAGAGCAACCAGGAAGTACAAATTCTCTTTGTTTAAGCCCACTAAGAACTGATACATTTAACAGCATTCTATGCACTAGAAACAATTTTTCCTGGCAGCATATGTATTTATTAAAAACATGTAATCACAACCATGAGGGTATATCTTTAAAAAAATAACAAAACAGCAAAAACACAAACTGACATTTTAAGAATTGATCCCCAATTCTCAGTACAATTGTGGACCAGGAGACAGAAAATCTTGGTATTTGTCATGGATTGAATTATGTCCCCTCAAAAATATGTGTCAATTTGGTTAGGCTATGATTCCCAGTATTGTACAGTTCTCCATTTTGTGATTGTAAATATATGTTAAAGATGATTAGGGTGGAATTGTAACACCCTTACTAAGGTCACATCCCTGATCCAATGTTAAGACAGTTTCCTTAGGGTGTGGCCTGCACCACCTTTTATCTTACAAGAGATAAAAGGAAAGGGAACCCAGCAAAACGGGGGACCTCATACAACCAAGAAAGCAGTGCCAGAAGCAGAGCACGTCCTTCGGACCCCAGGTTACTGCAGGGAGAAGCTCCTAGTCCAGGGGAAGACTAATGACAGGGACCTTCCTCCAGAGCCAACAGAGGGAAGGCCTTCCCTTGGAGCTGATGCCCTGAATTTGGACTTCTAGCCTACTAGGCTGTGAGAAAATAAATTTCTCTTTGTTAAAGTCATCCACTTGTGGTATTTCTGTTATAGCAGCATTAGACGACTGAGACAATATTTTACATAAGCAAAATGTTGGATAAATTCTATTACCTAAACTCAGGGCAATCTACATCTATTCACGTGGCTTTTTACCCAGCACACATTTCCCAGTACAATGAATAGTGTAGCTTTACGTCCACTCATGATAATCTTTGTCATAAAATAGCAAAACACCAATTAGCCCCCCCTACTAACATTTCAGCTTCTCTCTCTGATAAGAAAAAAAAAACAAAACAAAACCCTGGCATATTGCTTCAATTTTCCTTATGTCGCAAGGATGCCTGGCAAAAATGTCCTCTTCCATGTTACCTATCTACTTTCTCTTCAACCTGCAATCCCTTGTGTTACTAACAGAAACAGAAATAACTCTTTTTGTGAATCTTTTCAGTAACATTCACCACATATTTATACACTTTGTAGTTTGTTAGAATTTTCTAGGACAAAATTAGTAGAAGACATCAATGTTTCAGAAAAAGAGTAATTAGATTCAATTTCCAAATTGAGAAATTTCTATTTATTGCCTCACTTTGTTTATCTGTAATTTAGAAAAAGTGCATGATTAATTTTTGGAATAGCTATAACCTCCAAAAGAGCATGAGTCAGGGGCCAACTGAACAGCAGCTAACAATAACTATAAATATTAAATATATATATATACATACAGGAAGCCAGTCTGATAAAGCTGTATAGTGTATGATTCTAACTACATGAAATTCTAGAAAAGGCAACACTATAGAGACAGCAAAAAAGATCAGTGGTGGTTGTCAGGAATTCAGGGGAGGAGAAGAGGGTTGAATAGATGAAGCACATAACATTTTAGGACAGTAAATCTACCTTGCATGATACTCTAATGATGGATACATGACATTATGCAGTTGTCAAACCCACAGAACTATACAACACAAAGAGTGAATCATAATGTGAACCACAGACTCTAGTTAATAATAATATATCAATATTAGTTCATTAACTGTAACTACTATACCAAACAAGGCAAGATGTTAATAATAGAGGAAACTGTATGCAGGAGGGAGAGTGGGTATATGGGAATTCTCTGTATTTTCTGTGCAATTTTTATGTAAACCTAAAACTGCTCTAAGAAATATATTAATTAAAAATTTAAAATGTGTGTGTGTGTGTGTGTGTGAGTCCCAGGGTGGCAAAATGGCTAAGTGCTCGACCACTTGCCGAAAAGTTGGAGGTTGGAACCCAGTCAGAGATGCCTCAGAAGACAGGGCTGGATATCTGTTTCCTAAAGGTCAGAGCCTTGAAAACCCTACAGAACAGTTCTGCTCATGGGGTCGCCATGAGTCAGAATCAACTCTGGCAACTAACAACAACAATATTAAGAGCTCAGGCTGCTAACCAAAACGTCAGCAGTTTGAATCAAGAAGCCTTGAAAACCCTATGAGGCTGTTCTACTCTGTCATATAGGGTCATTATGAGTTGGAATCGACTTGACGGCAGCAGGTCGGGTATGTATATATGTGTATATATATATATATAAACCAAACCCATTGCCGTCTGGTCGATTCTGACTCATATATAATGTGGTATCCATTTGCCTTTTTCTTTCTTACTTTGCTAGTAGCACTACATACACCTTCCATATAGGCTTCAAGCTTTTAAGAATATACCTGTATTTAACTAAACAGTCAATAGATAAGTGGTATCTTGGGTGAAGGGTGAGACAGTACACAATACAGGGGAAACTAGCACAACTTGTACAAGGAAAGGTCATGGAAGCCCCATAGACACATCCAAACTCCCTGAGGGACTGAATTGCTGGGCGGAGGGCTCTGGGGACCATGGTCTTGGGGAACATCTAGCTCAATTGGCATGACACAGCTTATAAAAACAATGCTCTACATTCTAGCTTGGTGAGCAGTGTCTGGGGTCTTAAAAGCCTGTGAGCGGCCATCTAAGATACTCCACTGGTCTCATCCCTTTGGGAGCAAGGGAGAATGAAGAGAACAGGATACAAGGAAAAGATTAGTCCGAAGGACTAATTGTCCACAGCTACCAAGGCCTCCACCGGACTGAGGCCAGTACAGCTAGATGGTGCCCAGCTACCACCACCAACTGCTCTGACCAGGATCACAACAGAGGGTTCTGGACAGAGCTGGAGAAGGATGTAGAGCATAATTCTAACGTACAAAAAAAAGACCAGATTTACTGGCCTAAAGGAGACTGGAGAAACCCTGAGAGTATGGCCCCCAGACACCCTTGTAGCTCAGTGGTGAAGTTACCTCCGAAGTTCACTGTTCAGCCTGGGAGTGGACAGCCCCGTAAAACCAAATGAGACTAACGAGGTACAGGAGTCCAGTGACAAGCGCCAGAAAGCAGAAGGGGACACGGAAGCTGGTGATAGGGAACCCAAGGTTGAGTAAGGATATTGTTGATGTGTTGTGAGATTGTTAACCATTGTCATAGGGCAACATTTGTAGTAACTGTTAAAGGAGAAACTATTTTGTTCTGTAAGCCTTCATCTTAAGTGAGAATAACAGCACAATTCGAAGAGCGTAGTCAATGCCACTGAACTGTGCATGTAGAAATTTTTGAAATGGTGTATCTTTGGCTATGTGTATTTTCACGAAAAAAAAAAAAAGGTTGAGAAGTTAGAGGGTTGATATGTTGTGGGGTTGTTAACCAATGTCATAAAACAACATGTGTACTACTGTTTCATGAGAAACTATTTGTTCTGTAAGCCTTCACCTGAAGTACAATAAAAAAAAATTAAAAAAAAAAGAATATACCTGTATTTATATTGGCATTATGTTTAGTAAAACTAGGAAATACTTCTGGTTCCAAAATCCCACTGCAAGGTGCAAGGTCTAATTATTACAGTTAAATGAAGGTGCTTATGTTGATCTTTATTTATGTAAATCAATACCTAGGGGTTAAAAATCAATGAAAATGTCTAAGTAATTGAAAGGCCAGCTATTCCATGGAATAAAGCAAAAATGTGACCGTATAAAGTTATACTGTCTAAAGTAAAAAACAAAAACAGATCATAAACTTGAGAACCATCCTCAACCCCTCCTCCTTCACATCCTCAGCATTAAATCGGCCATAAATATTTCCGTTTTTACCTCCTTAATATCTCCGGAATCTATTTCTATTTCATTACATAACCACAGTTACCATCTTTAGAATTTCTCATGTGAACTATTGCAACAGCATCCTCTAGAACTACTTTCCTCTGGCTTGTTCTTTATATGCAACACATTCTCCATTTTCCAAAATAGAGGGGACTTTCTAAAATTCAAGACTGATCATGTTACTCTCCAAATTGAAACCCTTCAATAGGTCTCTCTCTCCTAGAGAAAGAATCTACCTCCTCTATAATCTTAGCTTCTGACACTTAATACACCACTTGACTTCTCCAGCTATTTGGATTCTTGATATTATCTCATCAGCAAGAAAGGATGATATTTATTGATGATTCGCTACCTGCTAAGCACTTTATGTGGATTATCTCATTTATTTCTAAAACAAATATTCCAGTTAATGTCTAATACAGATGAGAAAACTGGGTTTTGAGGGAACCTCAGTAATTTCTCCAGTATCACATGGCTAGCAAATTATAGGGCTAAGACATAAACCAGAGTCCAACTCCAGAATTAATTATCTTATATCCACCTATATGCCAGGATGATCCTTCAAAGCACCAAGCTGTTTCCATATCTATCCTTTAATTCCTCAACTGCCAAAAGGACTTCTGTTTGTCTTTTGGTGAAGTTGTCCCTCACTTCATCACCAGTAACCCCTAACAGAATTGATCACCACCTTCATTGTGCCACCACCTGCATTATACAAATTGTCCTCCTTCTTTGGTCATTGTGAGAGTCACCTGGGGAGCTTGGTGAAAATGCAAATTCTTGCCTGAATCCCAGGAATACTGACTCGATTTTCTGGAGTAGAGTCTTGTCATCTGGATTTTTAACAAAGTTTCAAGGTGATTGTAATGCAGAAATAGCTGAGAAGGACCATTTTATACGAACGTCCTTATAGTGCTTTCACCATTTTGCAATTACTTCTTTGCAGGTCCTTACTCTCATTACACTGAAGAATTCTTAGCACTGGATCTTACACAAATTTGTAGGTTCCACACTTAGAAAACATACCTAACATTTAGTAGGTGCTCAACAATATTTAATAAATAAATGGATGAGATTGTTCTTTATATTTGGGAAGTAATACGGAGGTGGAAAATTATGGGAGGAGATTGTAGGGAGGGCTATAATACAGTAGTTAGCACCGCCAGCTCTAGAATCAAATTATCTGAGGTTTTATCTCCCTTCTGCTACTTACTTACTTCAAAAACCTGGAGCTCTCAGTATGTTCTCTTAACATCAGTTTTGCCATTTGCAAGATAGGGTTTAAAATAATATCTGTGTCAAGGTTGCTTGGAAAATTATGTAAGCATACGTCTATAAAATATGTAGCACTGTGCTTGGCATATATTATTTAAAAAATGTTAGTTATTATGATGAGTATAATAACAATGGTGGAGATGTTGTTAGCTACTGTTGAAAGAAAGAACCTAAGCAGTCATTCAAATGCTTACAGCTAATAACAGTTTATAATGCTCTGATACAACTAGCTACTTGTACTGTGGATATACCACACTCTGAAAGCCATCATGGACAGATAAGCCAGTGTGAGTCCCAAATATTAGTATTTATCAAACTGTGAAATAGTTGTCTTTGCTTCAAATATTTTTAAAGGAAAAAAAGTATGAAAAAATTTGACCCAACTTTAAATAAATAGAATTTAGGTAATTTATTTTGTTTAACATTTGAGAAGAAGACAAAGTTGTACAGAAAACAACCACAAAAAAAGCTTTACTTCTTCAGAAAAAAAATTTGGTTTCCTAAGTCCGGTCCTTCTTTTTTAATAAGTAACTACAAAAGAACTTAATAGAAACGGGCATACTTTGTGCAATTAGCTTGTTGGCAGTTAGATCTTTGTGTGGTAACAGACAACGCATGTAGTCCACAGTTATACAAAGCGGTAATCAACCTTGCATAAATGTAGTCATCGCTTTTTCAGTTTTCCAACAAACATTAATTGAGAATATAAATAGAGCAACACATCATATTGTACCCTATCATAAATAAGCAATGTGCAACACACTTCCCACAAGTAGCTTAGTATTCATTGAGAGATAATCCAAGAATGCTAATTAAAATGAATTACTTACACAGGAGTAATTGGAAAACATCACAGCACTTTGTAAACCAGAGCATTTCATTCCTCTGCTCGAAATTCCGTAACAACTCCACATTTTATTTAAAGGAAATAATAAAGACCTTATGATGGCTTATGAGAAGACCCCACCTTTCCTTCTTCTTTCACTTCATTTCCTACAACCCTCACCTCCTTGCTGATCGTCATGCTTCTCTTTTAGCGTATTTGCGCTGGCTCTTCCCTAGAACACTATTTCATCATATATCAGCAAGATTTCATCCTGAACCTCCTTCCATTCTCTGTTCAAATGTCACCATTTCTGTAGGTCTGCCCTGACCACCTTATTAAAATTGTAACATCCCCCTCTCCAGCCCTACCACTACTGATCTCCCCCACTCTTCCTCTATTTTTTTCTATGACAACGTATTACTTTCTGAAATATTGTATAGCTTACCAATGTATTATATTTTTATTTTTTGCCTGTCTTCTCTTGCTATACTATAAGTTCCCTGGCACAAGAGTATCTCTTTTGTCTACTAATGTGAACAATGTCTGGCATATAAAAATTGTTCAGTAAATAATTGTTGATGGAATGGATACAGGCATTGACAGAGAAGAAAAGGAAGTCATATCAGAGTCCAGAGAAACAAGAAACCACTTCTGGGATGGAATGATTGGGTCATTGAAGTTAAGATAGAACTTAAGAGTGCTTTGGCTAGAAAAAGGAAGAAGAGATGTGGGGCATGTGAGACGGAGGGAAGGAATGGGGATAGGTAAGAAAAGTCTTGGTCTATCTAGGACAAGTAATTATTTGTTCAAGTGGAGGACTATTATGAAATACAGATGGTAAAAAAAATGACTCAGATTATAAAAGATCTTAAATAGGAGACTAAAGAATATTGCCTTTAATAGGTAATAGAAAAGTAATGTTATGAAATGGGTATCTAGAAAGATCAAAATGGGTATCTAGAAAGATTAATGAGAACAATATGTGGGAAGGACAGATTATGCAGAAAGGATATAAGATTTGTCACTATAATAATAATAATAGTAACTACAACAATAACAATGACCAAAATAACAACAACAGTGATAAGTGTCTGACTTTCCAAAGCTAAAATGTTATTATCTCAGGTTTAAGGGGGGAATAGATACTATATGATAAAAACCAACCTATTTGTCAGCATTTATCCTTTAAATAAATAAAGTGCATATAATATACCCACACTGATGCAGGGTGAATCTGTCTAGTAACTGTGGTATCAGAAATACTCTACATTCTTTTACTGAAAACTTTATCATTGTGTAGGAAAGTCAGTTGGAGAAAATACTGACTTGCTAGAATAAGCTCAGCCAAATTTCAATTTCCCAAGAGAGAAGAACACCTGCCATGTTTCCTGAAACCTTTAGTATTTAAAATATTCCTCTAGGAATATAGAAAGAGCCTGCTTTCTTGGATGAGGGGGAAAAAAATCTATCCTTCTTTATAGGTTTCTGAAATCGTAGAATACCTTAAAGTCTTTCGCATCTGTTGCTGGCAATAATAGTGTGATTATGAGACTGTTATTTCCCTATTGTGATTCCTCCCTTATGTTACAGTGTGGGCAGAAATTTTATTTCAGATATTGTTGCATAACAGATACCAAGATGTGCAGCAAAACAGATGTTTCCTCAATGGGGAAAAGGGAATAAAACTATTTTTGTTTACACACACAATTATTTTTCCCAGCGCCAAAGTTGTTTAAATATTTTCCTTTTCCTATGTATCTAAACTTAAAGATTTATTTTTCAAATTTTCTTGTATTTCTTGTTTATATTCCTTAAGAAATAAATTTCTCTCACAGCATCTATTGCATCCTCATATCTCAACCAGTAACAATGGCAGCTTCTGAATACATATGAATTTCTTTAAAATGTCTATGTCTAGTTATTATAATAGATATAATTTATTTGCCTCCACAAATGGACAGATTTCTTGAGTTACCACAAAAATAGCTTTTTCTCCACAAAGGGAAGCTTACCATTTTGAATCTTGTCAGAAGTTAAGGTGCCCCTTCCACAAACAAAATGGTTTATTTGCAAAAAAAGTCACTCTGCTTGTGTAGAGGGCACTGTATTCTCCACGGTTTCTGAAAGCGTGCAATGCATAAGCAGTTGGCTTTTCAGAGTGCCCTGTTGAACCTTTTCCATACCACAGCTGCTCTATATACAAACACATTTTAACTGGAGAAACTGAAATATTGCTGCTCTTCAATCTGTTATCAACAAAGCAGCCAAAAATACTGCCATGTTTTGTTTTCTAAGTTTGTCCCTATGGAGTACAGCAGAATTTCTTAATAATTTTAATTCTGCAAATCTTCCCAGTTCTCTTGCACATACTTAATACCTTGCAATACTATGCCAATATCCTTATTAACTAGACAATGAATTTGAAAACATTAAGTATATTCCAAAATCTTTTTTAATTAAAGTACATTAGTCATCCTTTAGTACTGATTTAACTACTTCCCACTAAATGTATCACTTTCTATTCTCTTCTCTCTTGATATGTCCCTCTTTCCTATTTACTCTCCTTTTTCTATACCCTATAATTTTTTTTTCTCATCTAGTTCTCTGCACAACTTTCTTTTTCTATTTATATCTCTGATTCTGTTTATAGTCACTGAATTTGATTTATAATAACACATCCAACACATAAAACTGTAATTTTATGTGACAATGTTACCAAGTATAGCAACTTGGCAAGGCCTTTATTTAATTTTTCCAAAAAGAAAAGTTTTTATCTACCTGGAGATATTTTGTTTTGTTGAGTTATAATTTGATACAATTATTATTTTACTCTACCTTTACAGGCTTTTTGTAGCACTAATTACACTTACTTTAAAGCAGGAAGTTCTTCAGTATTTTATTCCAGTTAAAAGAAGGCCCTTAGCAAATGTTTTGATAGTTTAGCTACGGTCTAATAACACAATGCTTAAAAAATTTTGGTAATCCTCTACAAGATAAACATTAAAAAATCAGTGAGATTCCTATACACCAATAAGGAGAATGATGAAAAGGAAATCAGGAAAACAATACCATTTATAACAGACCCTAAAAAGATAAAATACTTAGGAATAAATCTGACCAGGGATGTAAAAGACCTATACAAAGAAAACTACAAAACACTACTGCATGAAAC